>NC_081439.1:102935622-103138926 GCF_949786415.1 Peromyscus eremicus | reverse complement strand
CTCAGCTTCTGGGCAAGTGTATAATATGTAGCTACCTGGAAAACCTCTTCATGCTTTAATGGAATTAAATGCTCAATACATATCCTATTTGTAGCTTATGAATATAATATATCTATTGCATTGATGCCAGTCTTGAATAGAAATAAAACAATAAAAATCAGACAAGAGAGAGCAGAAACATGTAAACAAAACTTGACTAGTGGAAAAAACACAGATTCAGAGGTTTGGCTAGTCGTATACAATGACAACACCAGAAACTATGACTTGAGCTGACAAAAGTCTATGGGTAAGTGTAAGGTAATAAACATGAGACTAGGCTTTTAGGACTGAGCTTCTCTGTTGATATGTCTCTTTAAAACCTTATAAACATGGCTGTCAGACCATGGGCATGAATTTTACCTTTTAATAGCATGATGCTTCCTTGACAAACATATGCTAAATATTTTTATTAAGGAAGTGGGATCAAAATTTTACAGCTTATACTGACTCAAAAAGAAAAACAGAACAATAACAACAACAACAACAACAATAAAACCCCAAGGGTTTCTAATAGGGAAATGAACAATGTTAGAATAGTTAGCTTTATTTTTTATTTAAGGGTCTGCATGGATGAATGTTTTATCAGTTAATCTACAGTTTTATTGAGGCTTCTTATTTTAATGTTAGAGTATGGTAATGCCAGAATATATAGCAGGTTTTCTCATTAATCTTGATTTTTACTATGCTCACATATTTCACCCCCTGGACAAATATACTGATGATTTTAAGGATGGTTAAGATTTCATGGGATATTTTACTATGACACAAATTCAGAACTATTTTGAGACCTGACTTGCAGAAGACAGAATTATCAGTTAGGTTTAGCTGTGTATAGCTCGGTAACAAACATGGTCCTAAGTATCAGTGTCTTAACAAAAACAAAGTTTATTTCTTATTTAAACAGAGTCTATTGTGTATCCCAACATTACTTCAAATGGGTGCTTTCCTCCATATGATGACTGTGACTCATGATGACTTGATCTCTACCCTTACCATTTCCAGGCCTCCTTCAGGATAGCTTCGGCAAGGAGGAGAGATAGGAGCTTTTATATGCGTTTTTAATAATTCTCATCCCAGAAGAGATAGGCATCACTAACTCACATTTTCCTTCATATGACTCCATTTTCCTTCATAGTGGCTGTGGATTGTTCCAATGGGAAAGAACTAGATATTGGTAAACCATAGTGTAACAGACATTTATATTGTGTCACACAAAGTCCCTCCCTAACTCATCTGACTTTAGAATAATTCATCTCATCCTATGCAACTACAAGGTCTCTGCTTCTGTACCTCCAGCATTACAAGATTGTTCAATCCAACAAAATACAACCAAGGAAGATATTGGTGTCAAAAAGTACTACAAATGAACTTTACGCAATTGGTACTTGGCAAGTAAAGAAAAAAAACGCACAATCAGTTTTGATGTGCTTTTTAAATATGTAATTTGTAAAGATCTCCAGCAGGACAGAACTTCAGTTGGTTACTGGGTAGCTTATTCAACAGTGCATAATTTGTTGGCTAATCTCTACAAGTATTCACCTGGGCTTTTTGCAATCACTTCCTGTCCTAGTTTGCTTTTTTTGCAGTTATAAAGACCATGACCCAAAGCAATATAGGGTAGAAAGGGTTTGTTTTGCTTGTATATCCTGTGACACAGTCAGTTGAGAGAAGCCAAAGCAGGAACTGAAGCAGGTACCATGGAAGGATGCTTGTTACTGGCTTTCTCTCTATGGATTGCTCAGTTTGCAATACAACCCAGGACCATCGGTCCAGGGATGGCACCACATCCAGTGGTCCTGGCACATCCACATAAACCTTTAATAAGGAAAGAGCTCTACAGACTTGCCTAAAGGCTGATCTGGTGGAGGCATTTGCTCAACTGAGATTTCCTATTCCTGGATGACCCTAGTTTATGTTAAGTTGACAAAAAATTTGGCAGCACACTTCCCATGTGAACTACTGCTCCACCAATTTTTGCCTCAGGGTCTTCTATCAGAATAATGTAGGATAAGACAGGTAGTGATGTGTATCACAGACCTTTGCTTTGTAGCATGATTTCATCACGGATACAATGTATTGGAAAGAAGGAAGCTGTTGTTTCAGGCCTTATGCCAGTCATTGGACATGACAGTCATTGCAAAAGCCTCATTGTTTCCTTTTAATTTTTAAAAGGAGTTCTTTGGATTGTCAAATCTCTAGCACCATTTCAAGATGGAATGTCCACAATTATGTGATTATATATTGGTTCTGGTAAGAGGTCTTAAAATAATCTTAGAGATTAATAGTTCTTTGTTATCAAAGAGGAAAGAAGAAAGATTTTTTAATGTTAGCCAAAAGGTTTTCAATTAGATACAAGAAAAACTATTCTTGAGTGTAGAATTATTTTTGATCATTTTAAAGATGAACCTTACTATTACACGTATCTGAAATAATTCCTAATGAGGTGATGAGAATGCTCTACTGATTTGGTTCTTTGTAGCTGTGTGAGTATGGGGAGACTAATTCACTGAAAATTTAGTTAGCCTGAAATGGGCCATATATCCTCCTACATTTATTTATTTATTTATTTATTTATTTATTTATTTATTTATTTATTTATTTATTCTTCTCTCTGATATTACATCCTGACCACAGTTTCCCATCCCTCCACTCCTCCCACATCCCCTACCTTACCTCCCCCCAGATCCACTCCTCTTCCATTTCCCTTCAGAAAAGAGCAACTACCTAGTCTTAGATACTCCTTTTTGATGAAACAAAAGAAAAAAATGTAAGTTAATCAATTCAGACCCAAGACTTGCTTAAAATGATGACATCTAGGGGGCTATCCATGTTTAACTCTGCCAAGTATTAATAAAATTTAGCTAACACCAGGTAAACACTGTGTGCCAGATGTTGGCATAAAAATATGAAATGAATTATTTCATTTAATGTTCCTCAGGATAACTGATGTAAGCACTGTTGCAAAGTATATTTTACTAATGAGGAAATTAAACTCCAGACACATTAAGTTTACATTCCCAAGATCACATACCTATTGAGTTGCATAGCAAGGACTCAAAACAATATGTGTTTGATTTTATTGCTTGAGTATCTAATTTTATTTCTTCACTGTCTTGTCACTGTTGAATAATAATTGATGCTCCCAATACAAACTTTGAGGTCTTTGGTGATATTGTGTTCCCCAAAATATTGTGCACCCTAATAAATTTATGTGGGGTCAGAGAACAGAACAGCCACTAGACACAGAAGCCAGAAAATGGTGGCACACACGCCTTTAATCTTAGCATTCCAGAGGCATAGATCCGCCTGGATCTCTTGAGTTCAAGGCCACACTGGAAAAAAAAAAACTAGGCATGGTGACTCATGCCTTTAATGCCAGGAAGTGTTGGCAGAAAGCAGAAAGGTATATAAGGTGTGAAAACTAGGAACTAGTTGGTTAAGCTTTTAGGCTTTTGAGCAGCACAGTTCAGCTGAGAGCCATCCAGACTGAGGAAATAGGAACAGCTGAGGAATTGACAAGGTGAGGAATTGGCAGGTGAGGAAGCTGTGGCTTGTTCTGTCTCTCTGATCTTCCAGCATTCATCCCAATACCTGGTCCAGGTTTGTTTTTATTAATAAGACCTTCTAAGATTCCTGCTACAGAGGTCCTATGAGAATCTCAACAACTCAGAGAACTAGAACAAGTTACATCCAACCTCACCTTGCCAACTTCTCAGCCGATCCTGTTTCCTCAAACTGGAAGTCTCTGAGTCCTCATCTGAATGGATCTCAGCTGAACTTCTGCTAAAAGCCTAAAAGTTTAAAAAGACTCTAGTTCCTGATCCTCATGCCTGATATACTTTTCTGTTTCCTGCCATCACTTCCTGAGATTAAAGGCATGTGTTTTTCCCAAGTAAGACATGAGATCTCAAGTGCTGGGATTAAAAGTGTGTGCCATCATGCCTGTCTTCTATGTCTATCTAGTGGCTCTTCTCTGACCTCCAGATAAGTTTATTGGGGTGCACAATATATCAACTACATTTCCCCTTTTTTGTTTAAAATACAAAAGTTATAACTAATATAAGAAAAAGCATATACAATAAGTATATACAATTTATATAGTCAATAATCACATTAAAATGTCAAGTCTTTTGCATTTGACAAATTCAGAAAAAATATTCCATTATCTATTATATTTTAGTGAGTCCGAAATGTACCTTATTCACTTTGTATCCTAGCTTGTATTACCAACAGAAAACTATCTTATGATGTCTTTCAAACTTATACACTTTACACCTCTTAGTGAGTTTCTTAACAGGGAAAATTGTTACCACAACTATCTAATCTTCAACTCCCTCAGAGACTAAAGAAGGAAATAATACTACCTAGTAAAACAGGAAGTGCAAACAAGTGACTTCCAAAAAAAAATGTGAGTTTACAGAAACAGGCAGCTGCCTGGACAGTCACCCGAGGTTTTTCTGCACATTGGGGCATCATCTTCGGCCTAGAGGCTTAGCATATCTGACAGATTCATTTATGGAGTAGGATGTACACAAGGCCTATAGCTCGACCTCACATTCGGTGTGAGCATTCTATGTACCAGATAAACTTGAATTCCACCAGTGTCCTGTCATGATTCAGCATTTTAAATTCTGGAAATTGCTGGTGTTTTTGGAATTTGGCATCCCATTCTTCTCAGCTTGTGGGTGGCTTCACCTCCTTTATTAAATGCCAGTCTACCATTGAGAGTTTAGACTCTGTCAACCTAGTTACTCCTTCAAGAATAACTGTTTCAGCTACTGTTCCACTGCACACCAGGAGCTATCAGCCCACTGCCTGCTCAGCTGCCATCAAAGAAGGGGGCACTGTACCTTTTCTGGATTGCAAAGACACTTCAGCAAAGGGGCCATATTGTCCTGGCCTCAGAGGACACCTGTTGCCAAAGGTGCAACCACACTTTTCTTGGCAAGGATCAGTATTCCTTTGTTTTGTGTCCTGTTTGTCCATTTTGATAGCATACTGTCAACAGTTGATGTGAGGGCACTTTGTTGCCCACTAATTAACTTTTGCCACAATGAAAGTTTTAACTCCATATTCAGTTTCTTGCCCAAATGGCTATTTTTACCAAGAAGAAGATAAACTCCATATAGAGTGTCTTTGATGTCCATCTTCATAATTAATATAAGCCTCTGTGTGTTTACTTTGGGGATGCAAGTGGGCAAGATTTGTCTTGACTACTGGCGAGCAAGGACTCAGGAAAACTTCTGACTATATGTGGCATACCAATGTGGGGCTCTCTAATTTTCATAAGGCCTTAAAGAGTTTAAAAAGGGCTTCTAAACACACAATAACAGAGCCAAAAAACAGCTTTCTACTTCATGTCTCATGTGGGTCAAGACATGGAAACACCAAGGTACAGAGACGCTGTAGCATGCAGACTTGAGCTACAGTGTGGCAGGTTCACAGTGTATGGGCTTCAGTGCAGCATGGCAGATTCCTGCCACTGTAAACAAGCCATGCAGCATGGTGCATGGTAGATTTAGCTTTTGCTAGGACAGAAAAAAAAAAAGGTTTCTGGGATATATGCTGCTTTAATGGAGGCATAGACCCATTGTTTCCGAGAATTGGTGGTACACATGGCTCCCAGAGCTGGCAGAAAAACATACCACTGCCATGCTGACAAGCTGAGGTGGGTGGAGTCAGCAGCCAAGACTTCAGCTTCAGTACTAGCCACTGCAGTTTAAAGTAATAGATTCATAATAAAACAGATTCAGATAAAATAAACCTCTAAATGGTTAAACACATACACACACACACACACACACACACACACACACACACACATATATATATATATATATATATATATATATATATATATATATATTTAAGTTATCTTGACTTTAAAATTTATGTCTAAGGATATGTTGCTTTGGAAAAGAGGTTCTGCTTCTGTTTCCACAGGAAGCAAGAGACTATGGATTTGTTCCAGGTTAAGATGGCTCAGATTTGATCAAGCCAGACTTCCTGAACTTTAACAGATGGTAACTATCAACAAAATTTATAGTCAGTCTTTCCAGGACTTGACCATTATCTCAAATTTTCTCAGGATCCCCATAAGATTACCAGCACCCCCTATCAGCAGGAAGTAGCCTAGAACACTAAGCTCACATTCCCAAAAAATGGATTATGGACGTTTGTCTTTATTTAGGTTGTTGGTTACAAATTGTTATTGATCATAGTCAATCTCTTACTAAAAGAAGAAAGAGGGATATGATATAGATATATAGGATATAGATATGATAGGATAAAAGGGTAGATTATTGAATCTACTTATAAAGAACAATAACTTGCTTAAAATATTTTACCTTGCTACAAAGTTTACTTTATTGATATAAATTTAAAGTTAATTTTGTTATACTGTATGTATATTTCTACTCTTATTTAAGGTATTGTTTGTGTAGCTCATTTAAAATTATAATATATAATTAAGAAATATGGATTAATAATTAGCCATCCATGATAATCAAACTTGTAGTCATATTAGGTATGTTTTCGAGGTCAAGCAGAGATATATTTTAGATACACAGGTCATCTTCAAACACTTCAAAGACCTACATTTATAATGGTTTAAGAACTTTGACTTTCTGGACATTGAGACATGTCTGCTCCTGGCAGCACCAGTCTACTTCAGAGAAGATAATGGGCACTGAAGAAAAACTCATTATGGAATTTGCTTTCTTTGTGGCAAAAGTTAGCCCCTGGGCAAAAAAGTACCTTTGCGTCAACTGAGTGACAGTGTGTTGTATAAATTGACATGCAGGACCGGTAGAAATGTGACCACTGAACTTTGCAAGGTGAGATGGTCCTTCAGGTTCCTGCTTCACAGAAGAAATTGCAAGACATTCTACAGGACACACAGAAAATGTTACTGAGAGACTAGACCTATGGGCTGAAGATGGATGCCCCAACATTGTAGAGGAATTTTGGATAACTGTCCAGGTAGCCAGCTGTCTCTGTCATTTCCAGAATTTTGGAAGTTGCTTACAATGCTCTTCTTGTTTACTTAGGTAATATTATATCCTATTGGGGTCTTTGATGTAGTTGAAGACTAGATAGTTATAATTTTCCTTGGTTATGATAAAAGATAAATTAGATATGAAACTTTAGACTCACAAATATAGGATAGAATATTTTCTTTTATTTTGCCAAATACAAATAGACTAGATATTATAACTGTAATTCTTGCTTGATAATTGTTTTGTTATATGTAATTTTACTATGTTAAAGTTAAAACCTTCCTTTTTGATTAGACAGAAAAGGGTAAGTGCTGTGGGATATTGTTCTGTATGCTGTGAATGTGTGTTACACTGATTGATTGATAAATAAAATGCTGATTGGCCAGTAGCCAGGCAGGAAATATAGGCAGGATAAGCAGATAAGGAGAATTCTGGGAATAGGAAGGCTTAGTCAGGAGTCACCAGCCAGACATAGAGGAAGCAAGATGACAAGGCAGAACTGAGAAAAGGTACCAAGCCACATGGCTAAACATAAATGAGAATTATAGGTGAATTTAAGTGTAAGAACTACTCAGCAATAAGCCCAGCTAATGGCTGAGCAGTTATAAATAATATTACGCTTCTGAGTTATTATTTTATAAGTGGGCCACAGGACTATAGGGGCCTGGAGGGACTGGAGAATCCTTCCAACTACACAGTTGTCTGAGGAAATAATGGATGGATGAGGTTCATGGGAAGCAGATCTTCATTGTGGGCTCACATAGAGGTCGGGCAATGTAGAAACAACATTTTAAACAAATTACTTCTAAAGGAAGTGTGGATATCTTATTAGGTTGGAAATAGGATTATCATTTACGCCTTTGTTTTAATGATTAAAACAAAAACTTTGTATTTGAGCCTATCTAGAGTCCAGCTTAGATATCTGGTTGAGAGGTTTGTACAAATTCTTTGAAAGTACAAATGTCCTTACATAAATATTACTGAGAGCTGTTGTGATTGCTGATAAGAACAAATTCCCTCTCTTTTGGCATACATGCATGAGGATAGACTAAGACTTTGGTGGAATGGTACATATTCCTGCAAATTTTAAATACCATCCCCCTTTACAAGGGTTTTGAGTTAGAAGCAAAGAATAAAGCAAAAATTGGCCAAGACAGAATTTTGTCTTCCATGGCTAGTAAATGCAGATCCTTTTATCTTTTTATTTTCAATTTACATTTAAATGGAGAAACCCCTTAGTGTTCATGGAGGTGATGGGGAAAATAGTATCTGCATCATGAATAATAAACATCAGGGGAAATGCCATTTTTTTAACCCACTAGCACATTTTGTTGCTATGCCAACAGAACGCAAAGTGATTTCTTAAAGGGAAACCTGACAATTTGTTGGAGATAAAAGTGATTTTCATTAAACATAATATATTTATATGTAATCTTAGATTCATAGAAAAATACATTGAAAAAGATGTAGATTCCTTCTGATTTTTTAGTAGAATTAATTATGAGAAGAGTCATGCTGAGGGGAGTAAGTAGAAGCATCAATAGGGAACTTTTCCTCTTAAAATACAGGACATAGCCATTACTAAGCTTATCTGGTGTGGACTCAGAAATTGTCACCAAGAGGCATAGATTCTTTGAGTTCACAGAGATTTGAACAGGTTGTGTTTTAAAATTATCACTACACATATTATTTTTCAAATTGAGTCCATGTTAATTATTTTTAAACATTAAATGTGACTTGAACTCAACTAAAAGCTAAAAATTTCCATCCTCCAAGGTAACACTTGCCTATCTCTTAAAGAAGACAGTGCTGAGACATTGTTATGAAACATAGCATTTCATAATCTGTGCATGTATGAGAAAGAATTTCTAAATGTTTGAAAGAATATATCCTATTGACTTCTCTGAGATCAGGTGGCATTCAGATGTTTGATTTTATTAGTATCATCTTCAAATTTCCTATTGGGAAGTTCCTGCTTCCAGACTCAAGTAAGATGTTGGTAGCCTGTAGCAAGTATGACTACTTTATTATGACATTCTTTTATGTGGAACCTGGAAGTATTTTTACCATCCTTCTCAACATGGTGCTTCTCTATGCAGTCAGCAACCACAATATATTGTTTGGAACTGACACAAGAGAAGAAAACAATCTGCTAACTCTGTGTGATGTTGTAGAAACAACTACCACCACTGTAGCTCCTGGGTTTGAGAATTCAAAAAAGAAACTGAAGTTTTCCCTCTCATATTATAGCTTATTCTCATGTTTTTTCTATGCAAAACTTATTTTTTATATGTAATGTCACAGATTTTAGTTCTTAGTTGTCTCAGGAATTTTAATTCTCTCCCCAAATGTATATTAAAGAGGCATGCCAAATGACAGTTATGGAGGAGCTTTCATCAGCACTATAATGTATACATGTTCCCAAGGTGGTCATGGCACTAGACTGGTAAAGGGTCCTCATTAGAGAGGGGAGTGAAAGGAGGGTAGAAAGGCAGATCCAAGACACATGGTCCTCAGGCAAGTGATGAGCTTTCTTTCTCAACCTGTAGAGGTTCCTGGACTTCAGAGGATATGGCAAAAAGAATGCAGGAAGACATTTTTAATTTTAATTTTTGATTTTTGAGAATTAATTAATTTTATTTAAAATATAATTACATCATTTCTCCCACCCTTCCTTCCTCTAGTCTCTCCCAAGTCCTCTTCCTCCAACTCCTTCTGTGTGCCTCCCATTTCCATATTAACAACCTCTTTTATTTTTATTATTATTACATATATATATATATATATATATATATATATATATATATATGTATGTAATAAGGTAAAGCATGGGAGGCCTTTCCTTGTATTTATATTCTTGTATTTCCTTCAGGTTTTTTTCCAGTTTATTGTACAAGTCTTTTACTTCTTTGGTTGGATTTATTCTAAGATATTGTTGAAGCTATCATGAATTCAATTATTTCCCTGATTTTTTCTTGAGAGAGTGATCATTTATGCATAGAAAATACACAGTGTTTTATGTTCATTTTTCATCCAGAAGCTGAGTATTATCAGTTTTTGGACTTTTCTGGGTCTTTAGTGGTTTTATGTATAGAATCATGTCATCTGCAAGTATGTATACTTTGACTTCTTCCTTTACCATTTGTATCTCCTGTATCACCTCTTGTCTTATTGCTCCAGCTAGCACTGAACCAGAAGGGAGAGGAGTAGACATCCTTGTATTCTTGCTGATGGTAGTGGAAATGCTTTAAGTTTTTCTCTGTTTAGCAAGATGTTTCTTTGAGCTTGTTGTATATTATATATCATGTTGAGATAAATCTTCTCAACCCCTAGAGTCTCTAGCACTTTAAAATAAAGGGAGGCTAGATATTGTCTCTAATTAATAGCTAGTGATGCATCTGAAAGTCTTGGAAAAACACCCCCCCCCAAACAAAAGGTGGTTGGGAATAAATAATCAAAACCAGGGCTAAAATTAATTAAATAAAAAAGCAATAAAAAATTAAACAAAGAGCTAGTTCTTTGAAAAGATTTACAAGATTGACAAACCTTTGGCCAAATTAGCAAAAAGAAAGAGGAGATTAAAATGAATAAAATTGGCGTTGAAAGGAGAAACATTATAGCATACACTGAGGAAATTCAGATTACTATGTAGGCATATTTACTATATTTCAGCAAAATGGAAAATCTGAAAGAAACTGATGAATTTCTAGATATATATGCCACAGCAAAACTAAATCAAATTGAAATAAATAATTCAAACAGATCCATAACATCCAATGAGATAGAAGCAATAATTGTCTTTAAAAAGCCCAGGGCTAGATGGAATCAGCATCAAATTCTGCCAGACCTTCAGAGAACTAACACCTATATTTCTCCAATTATTCTAGAAAATAAAAATAAAATAATATTTCCAAATTATTTTTCTGAACTCAGTATTAATATGTTATCAAAACCAGAAAAAGACTCCACAACAATAGCAAAAAGTATATAGGCCAATATCTGATGAAAAGAGATGCAAAGTTTCTCAATAAAATGCTTACAAATTGCATTTGAGGAAATATTAATATGACCCACCATAATCAAGACTGCTTTATCACAAAAATGTAAGTATAGGTCAGTATACATAAATTAACAAATGCAATCTGCTACATAAAAAGACTCAAGGACAAAAAGCACATGGTCATCTCATTAGGTACACAAAAGGAGTTTGTCAAAATCTAGGGAGATATTGTTGTATTTGTTTTAGAGTTTTTTGTTGACCTGTTACACATAGCCAAATTGAGAAGCACTGAGGGTTTTCCTTTGATGGTCTACCAAAGAAACCCATTATCTTAGGCTTACATGGAGGTTTCTACTTCTTTACTAGACAAAAAAGAAAACATAATGCTGTCTCAACAAACCAATCTGTATATATTCTACTGGAAAGGAATAATACATAAAACCTGTGTGTTTACTCTTACACATTAGTAATTTTTAAAATGAATACTTGTCCTTTTTGGAGAACTAAAACAACAAAAATTTCTATGAGTTTCATATGTATATAAAGAGCCATCCTTTTCTGTACTGTTAAAAAAAAACCAGTAAGGTGTTATGACCTTGCCAACTACAGTTCAAGTTCTTGCTGTTAAATGTAGGATGCTTCACATACCATTCCCAAATATTAGCTTTAGCAACAAATGAATTATTAAATGTCAAATTGTTATTTCCTGTGACAGTTTCCAAATGGACTGTATCTACACTAACAAGTACTGAAATGTGCCTCCAGCCACCTCACAGCTGTGGAAGAAATGGATTGCAACTCCAGTGGACTCATTTTACCTGGCAGGCTAGCACTGGAAGGCTCACCCATCTGTCAACACACATTTTTCTTTCAATCTCCTTGAGTCCTTTCTTGAATTGTTTCTTGTTTAAGGAGAAAACGAAGAGCTATTCAAAGCAGAGGCTTTTTATAAGGACATCTCAAGTACATTTCCCCATAGTTTTTCTATAGGGTGATCCTGGTGTCAACTAAATCAATGTCTCTCTTAAGTTGCTACCATTCTCTTTCCTATTTTTGCATACCACAAAATAAGCACATTGAAAAATAATAGGCTTATGTAGATGAATTTCTAAATAGTCTTATTAAATAAGAAACACAGAGCCAAATACAGAGGTAATAGCTGAAGTGATCAGAGCGAATAGCCACGACTAGCCTTAGCTTACCACCAGCAGTAGGTTCCACAGAGAGCTTCTTCCTGTCTAAGCTTTGTTTTTATTGTTTTCTTGTTCTGCCTTCTCATTGGCTCTTAGCCCAGCCACCTCACATTCCTTGTCACTGCCTGTCTATATAGACCTCCAGGTCTCCATGTTTGGTACTGGGACTAAAGTGTGTGTCACCATGCTTGGCTGTGTCCTTGACCACACAGAGACTCTGCCTGCCATGTGATCAGATTAAGGGCATGGGCTCTGACTTCTGTTTATGGCTATGACCTCTGATCTCCAGGCAAACTTTATTAACATACAAATAAAATATCACATTTCAGTTCAAATGAAATATCACCACAGGATTTCTATTTACGTTAATCATAAACTGAACATCATACAGTATTTCCCAGTAAGGAAAAATCAATTAGAAAATACTAAGTGTACATTCTCTTTGTTCTTTACATAAGAGGATAATGTATTTTATTAGAGTAAGTAAAATTATTTTTGGTATGTGTTGATAAGATTAGACATAGGTCTTTCTTCTAGAAAAATGTGACATTATCTCTTATTCATGTTTTCAAATGGTATGATAAATATTGATATCTTATGTAACACACACAAATGGTTGTTGAATCTACCCTTGCTACTAAGGACAATCCAGAATGCAACTGTCAATTATTTCCTGTTATAAATATTAAGTATGTACAGTCTTTATATACAGACATACTTGCATTCTGATGATTGAAATATGTTCTCCTTAATGTACTCTTCTGTGGTGATATTTTATTTGTGCACCCTAATAAAGCTTATCTGAAGATCAGAGGAAAAAGCCAGCCACTATATTAAACATAGAAGTCAGACAACAGTAGCACATGCCTTTAATCCTATCATTTGGGAGACGAGTTCAAGGCCACGCTGGGAACAGAGCCAGGTGTGGTTGCACATGCCTTTAATCCAAGCACTAACCATGGAGGTCTGGAGGTCTGTATAGACAGACAGGAAGAGAGGTAGCTGGGCAGAGTGAGGAAGTGAGATGGCAGGGACATAAAGGCATATACGTGTGGGTATACAGGAAGAGCTCTCTCTTTGGCTGAGGATTTCTAGTAGTAAGAATGTGGCTGGCTTCTTTCTGCTTCCCTGATCTCTCAGTTTTTACCTCAATATCTGGCTCTGTTTTTTATTTTATTTTATTAATACGACTGTTTAGCAATTCGTCATACACTCTTCCTACTACTCTTCCTAAGTAGGCAGCAAGTTAAGAGTTAAGACTTTAGTTCAATATCCCTATAGGCACGATGAAATTACTTCATTTGGTGAGCTAAAAGTGATTACATTGCTAAGTAGCATTTTGCAGGATTTCACCTATATAATTCAAAACATAACGACATATAGAAAAAATTCTAAGATCTGGGACAAGAGATTATGGAGAAAAATAAAGATGTAATTTATCTGATAAAAACAGCACTAAGGATAGAAACTATTTTTATAAAACTGATATTATGTTGGTATTAATATGAAACAAATTGTTCCTAGAAAAGTTGTAGTCCCTAGGAAAAACACTAAGAAATTAACAGGCAGTTAGAGAAATAACTAGAAAATATCTACTCAACACAAAAAGAAGAAAGTAAAAAAGGAAAAGAAAAATAAAAATTACACATAAAAGTATAAAAATTAGGATCATATAAAATATAGAGCAAAATGGCAGTCAAATATTTTGTATCATCCTTAATTATATGCATATGATTTAATTATTCCAATTAAAAGGTGGGTATTAGAAGAAAGGGTGAAAATACAGTACAACTATGTACTATATAAAATAAATACATTTTTGATTGAAAGGTACAAATTGGCTGAAGATAGAAAGAAAAATACATGCCATGCAGGCAATAATAGAAGAAAGACAGACATACATTCCCCCCCCACACACACACACATACACACAAAGGGTTAAAATAGAGTTACTTTATATCAGGGTAACAATGTCCCAGTATTATACACCAAAGACTAATGAATAAATAGCTCAGTGCCAGATATGAGTTGCGTCCTTTAGAGTTGTTGTCCAGGGATGTCCTATAGACCCCAAACAGTAGACGCTCTTTCCACTGCTCTGGGTTATCCTCCAGAATTTGATTGTAAGACCATATTACTGAAGATACCACATACTTGAGTCATACATGGAGAAATCAAGCTGGTAGTGACCTGGAAGCTTCATCCCTACTTGGGAGCTTTCATAGTGCTAGAAGGTACTATGCATGCTATTAGAGGAGAAAAGTAATAATCATACTCAGATATGAACCCTTTGGGCTATAATAATAACTGGCCTGGCAAGACATGCTCATTGGTTCAATAATGGCACAAGCATCATGGGAGTAATCAACCACCTTCTGATTGGATCTAAGTCCAACTACACAGGATGAAACACACACTTGGCATCATTATCAGGCTAAGAACCTCTGGCTAAACAAATCATAGGCTCCAGGGTAGAAACTACCTCTTTTATGTTTCTAAATGGTCATAGTATTAAACTGACTCTTAAATACTCACTGTTACAATCATAGATTATTGCATAGAAAAATGTTGGCAGAAGGGTTGTAAGAATCAGAGTGTTAGGAAAACTGCTAGGAGATAGCCTTTCCTAGAAATCGCAGAGAAGCTATTCTATTATACCTTAACATGGCTACCTAAATAAGACCTGAACAAGAACAACACCAATAGAGATCTAACGGGAAGCAGAAAATCTTTTTTTTCTCCTTTTTTTTTGCATTAAGAGATTTTCTATTCATTTTATATACCAACCACAGATTCCCCTGTCCTCCCTCCTCCCACCCCCAGCCTTCCTCCTAACCCACCCCCCATTCCTACCTCCTCCAAGTCAAGGTCTCCCATGGGGAGTCAGCAGAGCCTGGTACATTCAGTTGAGGCAGGTCCAAGCCCCTCCTCCTTGCACCAAGGTTGCACAAAGTGTCCCACCATAGGCACTAGGCTCCAGAAAGCTGGCTCATGTACTAGGGATAGATCCCATTCCCACTGCTTGGGAGCACCCTAAACAGTTCAAGCTAAACAACTGTCTTGCTTATCCAGAGGGCCTAGTCCAGTACCATGGACGCTCCTCAGCTATTGGTCTACAGATCATGTGTCTCCACTAATTTGGACAGTTGTCTCTGTACTTTTTCCAATCATGGTCTTAATATCTCTTGCTTATAGAATCCCTCCTCTCTCTCATTGATTGGACTCCTGGAGCTCTGTCTGGGACCTGGCTGTGGATCTCTGGATCTGCTTCCATCAGTCACTGGATGAGGGTTCTATGATGACAGTTAGGGTATTCAGGCAAGCGATCACCAGAGTAGGTCAGCTCAGGCACCCTCTCGACCATTGTCAGTAGTCTATCATGGAGTCATCTTTGTGGACTCCCAGGAACCTCCTTAGAACTCTGAAGCAGAAAAATCTAACAGGGCCCCATGCTTATACAACAATCTACAGGAAATTAAGGACTGTCGCGAGAAGGAGAATTGGTCTTCAGGGATGAGCCCTATAATTGGAAAGAGAAGGAGGGATTGATGTAATTATATTTAATTAAAAAACAATCAAATTAGGAAAGAAAAATGTTACTGGAGACAAAGGATAAAAAAGAGTGATAAAAGATGGAATTTATTATGTGTTTGTAACAATAGCATGAAACAAATGTGTATAGAACTATAGGACAAAATAGACACTAATGGTAATGGTAATAGTTTGGACTTCATAAATCTACCTTCAATAATGAACAGAAGAAATAAACTAAAGGTAAAATAAATAGAATTGAAAAGCACAATTAGTCAAAACTAACCCCCCCCCAAAAAAAACATGTTAACTTCTGTACCTAACATTAATAACACAGTTTTCTTAAGTGCATATAGAACATTCTTAAATATCAATAATAGGCCATAAAATAAGTCTCATTATATTTAAATGGATGGGAATAATAAAAAGAGTATTTTTCTATAAAAATGTAATGAAAGTAGAAATCATAACGTATTTTTGATGAAATCAGAAATAAGTGTAAATTTAAGAAAATAATGTTTCTAAATCATATGCTTGAAGAAATCATGACAAAATTGAACAAATTTTAAATTAATATTTGGGCTGAAGAGAGCTTAGCCAGTAAAATGTTTGCCTTGCAAGCATGAGGACCTGAATTTCATTTGTGGTACCCTGATAAAAAAGAGATCCAGACATGGTGAGGCACAATTTTAAGCCTAGTGCTGAGTGGACAGACACAGGAGGATAACTGGGGCTCAGTGGTTAGCTACACTAGACTATTTTGTAGTCTAGGTCAATGAGAGACTCTGCCTCAAAAAATAAATGGTGTGTAAAGTATCAGAAGCACAACATCTGAGATTTTCCTTCCGCCTCCTCCATATGCATACATGTATATACTGAAAGACAGACAGAAGGACACACACACCCGTACACACACACACACTTTTATTCTACAATCATGAACACACACACAAGAAAGTACAATATATGAAAAATTATGAAATGTGGTTAAGGTCATCAGGTAAATTCAGATTAAAACTGCTTTAAGATTATGTCTTATACCGATCATAATGTTCATAATCCAGAAGGCAAATGAAAAAAGGCTGGTATGGGTTGGGGAAAAGGGAAACCTTTATACTATTGGTGGGAATGTAAGCTGGTATAGCCACTTTGAAAATCAGTCTTAATGTTCCTCCAAACTAGAAGTAGAATAAACATGTGACCCATGTATACCACTCCTTGGTATATACTCAAAGGACTTTATAGGGTACCACAGAGATGCTAACACATTCATGTTCATTGTTGCTCTATTCACAATAGCTTGGAGATGGAGTGAACCTAGATGTCTATCCACTGACAGATGATGTTTGGTCTATGCAGTCTTTCTATAAGCCAAATCCACTAGAACAAAACCAATCTAATAAAATATATTTTTCAAGACATGGTGTTTTTCCACATGCCAAATAATTCATTGAAACATTTTCCTTCACTAAACTTACTAGATGGTTTTAGGCAGAGAAACTGCGAAATCAGGAAATTGCAAAAAGATTGTCATCTTATCTCTTTCTAAATATATGTTGGATCTACATAGAAATACATGTTCAGAAAGAATTTGGCATGCATTTTTGACAGAAGATGAGCTTGAAGAAATGGGATGAGCATTTATATTATTTTGTTTTCATGTGTGACAACTGTGGAATGAAAGAGGAAGGGTAGAAAAGGAGTTAGGCTATCACAAATTCCCAAGAAGTGTTTGGTAGGATTTTAGGAAGATGTTGAACTAATACTACCTGTCATCACAAAGGTTGCATCTTTTGTCAGAATGATCCCACACTGAGGATTCATACTGTGTTTAGTCAATGTCTGGAAGCAGATCAAAGGAAATATCTTTGTATTCCCATAAATATGGTGGTTGATCCAGTGTACAAGAATAGAAGCTGCTCAACCATTATGTCTCCTATAAAAGCAGCTCAAATCATTCATTGTCTAACTACCATTGCCCCCAAACTGCTTCTTGTTCTAAGTCCACATAGATTGTGAATGAGAGAGAGACAGAGACAGAGGACATGCAGAGACAGAGACAGAGAGACAGACAGAAAAACAGAGACAGAGAGGGAGATAATACAGTACATGAAAGGGTGACAGAGAAAGACAGGAGATGAGTAATAATAAAGTGGATCTGAAAATGCTGTAATGAAACACATTACTTTGTATGCTAATTAAAAATAAATTAAAAACTCTTTATATAATAGTGACAAGTTAGACCCTAGAGAATAACTAAATAACTCAAGGCTACATGCCTAGTTACTAGTGTAACTAGAGCTAATATCTAGGTCAATTGTTCTTTCTACTCTATAATTAGTTTACTTTTATGTCTAATTTTCATAGAAAATAAAATTTTTTGACACATTTAGTGCCACTCATTGAAAGTTGATTTTAACTCTTCCCCAAAAGGAATTTTTTAAAAAAATAAATAGACTTATAAAAAGTAATTTATGAGAAATGCCATCAAAATACTATGTTTGACTTAAAATTGCCTCCTACATCTGTGTATTGGAAGCATATCTGTATATCTTTCTGTGTAGGTTAATAAAAATACTTTATAAATAAGAGCACATTCCATAAATTCAATATATTTAATATTGTGTATTGGTGTGTAAGAAAGAGCAAGGGGCAGTAAAGTTTCTAAGGAGAGTAGTTCTAGTTAGTAAATGTGGTAAAGATCTTTTATTTGAATTAATAATGCAATGTAATACTAGCAGTAATTCTCAACTCAAACCTCTACAATAAGAAAAGGACTTACTATGTTGAGGTTCTGAACTCTTCCAGTCCTAAAAGCATATGAATGGGTACTTTTGACCCCAATGCATTTAACTTTTGAAGAGGCAATGGTATAAAGATGAGCCAAACAAGATTAACAGCTGATATTTTACATTTTGAGTGTCTTTTGGATTTAGACTTCTACATGATTAATATTTGGCCTCTTCTTCTCACTCTTGATTCAGCTCTTTGCTTGATTATCAAGTTTTTTTCTTTGCTGAAGGCAAAAGAATCCCTAAATGTATCTGCCTAATCTTAGGAGATCACGGGAGCAGTTATTTTAATGAAACATTTAAAGTTAATCTCATATTTTATTACTGAGTATAACCTATGCTGTATTAACAATTTTTAATTACTTAACAAAACAAAATTTTCTCATTTATATTAATTCAATGTAAGTCAGGTTACATGGAGGCTAAATCAATACAAAACCTTTGGCCTCCTCAGTTGATATAAAACAATCAAGGAAGTACTATAGTTTTCTCACTGAATGTGCTTTTATTTTGTTTTTCTTGGTTTTGGGGTGAAGTTGTTGTATTGGGTTTTTGTTTGTTTTTGTGAAATAACAAAGTTGGCTATGTAAGGAGAGGGTCTGGAAGGACTGGGGGCTGAGTATATGATCAAGATATATTTAAATTTAAAATTTGTTTTAAATAATAAAAATATAATAGAAAAGTAAACATGTATTGGTTCGATCTAGTCACCTGTAATAAATTATAAGAGGGATGAAAAAGTAATTGGGCTGATATCTGACTGTCTTTAAATATGTCCATTATAGTGATGTTATTTATGGCTTTCAGTATAGCTTTTTTTTTTTTTTTTTTTTTTTTGGTTTTTCGAGACAAGGTTTCTCTGTGTAGCTTTGCGCCTTTCCTGGAACTCACTTGGTAGCCCAGGCTGGCCTCGAACTCACAGAGATCCGCCTGGCTCTGCCTCCCAAGTGCTGGGATTAAAGGCGTGCGCCACCACCGCCCGGCTCAGTATAGCTTTTTTTATTTCTTATTACACATAGAACACACTCATTATCTGTCTGAAGAAGCTGATTCAAAAATCTGATGAAATTGCTCTGTCAAGCTAAGAACTGATGATTTTTGTGGTTCAAGGCTTTTAAGTGTGGTTTTCATGTGATTAAAAACAGCTATTACAGTATTTAAGTGCAAAATTCTTCACTGATATGTATGTTCACATTGCTGTGAAATAAACTTCCAGAAATATTTCATGCTTTAAATATCAAACAATGCCTCTTATTTTTTCTCCTCCTCCCAGTCCAGTGTACATTGCCTTATAATTTTACCAAATACTCCATATAAATGCAATCATACATTGTTTTATGTACCTGGCTTATATTCCACCTAATGTAATGGTCTTTATAACAATATGTCCTTCTTTTTGTTTTTATAATAGACAGTTTCATTATGTATCCCTAGAATTTGCTGTGTAGACCAGGCTGGCCTTGAACTCATAGAGATCCAGCTGCCTTAGTATTGCATCTAGTGTACGTACAACTTTTTGTTTGTCCACTAACTATAGCTAATAATACTTCTGAGAATAGAAGTATACAAATAAGTCTGCAAGTCCATGATTTCAATTATTTTGTGGATATATACCTAGATTTGGAACTTCTGTATCATATAGTAGTTCTATTTCTACTGTTTTTAGCAAACACATTATTGTTCATAAAAGTTGATGTACTATTGTGTAGTCACACCAACAGTTGATAAAAAGCTCCTGCTTTCCCATTTTCTCAGGAATACTTGTAATTTTTAAAATTTATTTCTTACTCTGGCTTTACTTTTATGTCCCTGATGACTGTTGACTTCAATGGATTTTTATGTATTTTTTGGTCATTTGCACTGTCTCCAATGATTTTCTGAGATTTTTAATTGAGTTGTTACTTTCTTTGCTATTGAATGGTATTCATTCCTTATCCATTATGGGTGTTGTCTCACTTCCTTTTCCTCTTGATGTAATAAAAATACCCCAAACATAAACAACTTAAAGGAGAAAGAGTTCATTTTGGTTCACTGTTCAAGGTTATATATAGTTCATCATGGCAAGTAAGTCACAGTGGCAGGGGCATGAAAGAACTTGTCACATTGAATCTGAACTCAAGAATCAAAGAGTAAGGATTAATTGTACTCAGCCTACTCTCTCATTTGCAATATAGTCCAGGATCCTGGGAACAGCTTGACCTTCAGTGGATGGGTCTTCCTACCTCAGCTAAGGAAATCAATGTTATCCCTCACAGAGACCCATTTCCTAGGTGTTTCTAGAGTCTATCAAATTGAGAACTACCAGTAGCTATCACAGATGTTTAACTTATCTAATATATGGTTTACAAATGTTTTCTCCTATTTTATAGGTTACATTTTCCTTATCCTGAATGAGATGCCATCTTATTATTGATTTGATTTGCATTTGTTGGACCATGATGTTAATTACATTGTCATATACTTGTAGACACTTCTTTGAAGAAATATCTGTTCAATTACTTTGCCATTTTAATTGAATTGTGTTTGTTTTTGAGTTGGAATGTTTTTATATATGCTGAATATTAACATTTTTTATCAGATTTGTGATTTTAAATATAGTTTACCTGATTCTGTAGATGTATTTTTACTCTGTAGATTGTTTTCTTTCCTGTACAGAAATGTTTTAGTTTGATTTAACCCTATTTGTTTATTTTTATTTAATTTTTTAATTTTTTTTTGCTTTTGTTGCCTATTTGTTTGCTGTTAGTTCCATGCAATCATTGCCAAGTTCAAGGTCATTAAGAGTTTCCTCAATTCTCTTCAAATAGTTTCATAGTTTCTGTCATATGTTTTAGTCTTGAATACACCTTGCGTTATTTTTTTCTGTATAAAGTAAGGCCTAACCTCAATCTTGTGCATGAGGATGTCATTTCTGTACTGAGTAAACTTGGAAGTTTTATTGAAGATAATCTGAATGTACATGCAAGTGTTTATTTGGGGTTCCTTTATTGGTTTACGTGTCTCTCATTGTGCCAATTTTTTTCTTTCTACATACTGTTTACACTTTTCTCTCAAGACTGATTATATACAGCAATATTTCTTTTTTTCAGAGTAATTTAGCATTCTCTTTATAGTGATAAGAGCTATTAAGTGAAGCAAATTCTATCTTAGACTTATTCTTTCATTCACAAATGACCTCTCAATGGTTTTGCCTACAGCTTTCAATAGCTTGAAATTCTGTTACTCATCAATATGGTAAAGACTGTTCTTTAGTATGAAATACATCTTGCCAATTATTTGAAAGTAAGGATTATTAAATAAAAATTTATATTATTCACACTACATTTGTCTTCATCAAAGCCATAAGATATCTTAATTTTAAGCTTACAATCTTTTTTCCTGTTACCAATCCTTATCATGTAGTAGCACTTTCCCAGATGGCTGAGTAACTACAAATTACCTCAAAAGTTCTATATACGGAAACTAAAATCTGCAAAAGGGTAATGTCTATTAAAAATTCCATGAATGTGTCTAAATTGTTTACAATCTTATTTACCACTATGTTGTCATACTATGTGTGCTTTAGCTTCTTGGGATTTATTTCCCAGTTAATATGCTGAAAAATAAAGTCCAAACATAATAAGAAGAGTAATCAGACATACATGTCTTCAAATTCTATTACCAAATAAAATGGCTTGTTTGGATTCATTCTTATTAGTTCACCATAGAAAAATAGATTACAATCATAGAATATTATAGCTAGAATGAAAGTGATTATTTACCACAATTGCTGACAATTGCTAGTCATGATGTCACATGACTATAACATCAGTATCAAGGAGGCTGAGGATGGATGATTTTGGTGATATTTTATTTGTACTGAAATGTGAGTTTAATTGTATGTTAATAAATAAAGTTGCCCGGGGGTCAGAGCTATTAGAGCCATAGCGAAAGCTGGGCGGTGGTGGTGAACGCCTTTAATCCCAACACTTGGTAAGCAGAGCTAGGTAGATCTCTGTGTGGTCAAGGATACAGCCAGCATTGGAGACACATGCCTTTAATCTCAATACCAACCATAGAAGACCTGGAGGTCTGTACAGGCAGGCGGTGACGAGGCAGTCATGTGGTTGGGTTCACAACCAATGAGAAGGCAGAACAGAAAGTCTATATAAAGACAAACAGACAGGAAGTAGGTCTCCTTCAGAGAGGTCTCTTGGCTGAAGAAGCTAGCTGCAGCAGGCAGGTAAGGCTCTTAGCTCTGATCTCTTGGCTTTCTTCTTTGCATTGGTTCTGTGTTTCTTATTTAATAAGACGGTTGGTTACATCTACAGATGATTGTGAGCTCAGGGCTAGTCTGAGTGAGTTTCAAATCAGGTTGAAAGTAACCAGGCAGTCATTAGTAGGCTTAGAGGACACTGAGGATGGACAGCTCCCTCATAATTAGCTTTGGTTTCACCTATTGTTTCCCCAGTAGCACTAGAAAGGGGAACACCATAATTGTCCTTTCTTAGTATTTAAAATACCATATGAGTAGGTGGACATATCTGAGCCTCAAAAGAGGAAGCTACTTCCTGGATATAGACACAACATTCTGAGCTGCCCCAAACATTCTATACTATTGACCCTTTCCTTAAGAGTTAATTCTAATGTGTTTGTCAGTTATTTGGCCAGAAGATCACCCCTTAGAATTGTTAATTCACCTTACTTTAAGATTTTCTAAGGCTATGGGAGCAATGCTTAGCTCCTGGCTGAGATAATATACTTACATGCCCCTCCCCAAGAAGCAACTCCCTTACACTTGTTTACAGATCTTTACAGCTAAGCTTGACCACTTTCATGAGTTCTAATGCAAAAGCATAACTTTTCCCTTTATCTCTTCTTTGGACACAGGCCCAAATCCTATGTATTTTTGCCCTGACATTGAGCATTATCAATTTATCTCTGAAGACTTGCCTCAACCCCACCCCCAGCACTATGCAGCTGTTTGCTAACCTCCATTGCTCAACAAGCCTATTTTTTTGAACCCTAACTCACAAGACATGACTTTCCCCCTTTCTCTTATCCATCTAACCTCCTCTTAGAAGCTGGCAAGATTTACAGCTTGTCTGCTCTGTTGCTCTTCTCCCAAAGTCTAATAAAATGGTCTTTGGTCTTTCTTCTGAGTCCATTTAAAAAATTATTAATCAATGAGATTGAGAACCCACAAAAGAGAAACATAAATAGGGATCAAGCATGAGCTACATAGTAGAAGCCAGTCTAAAACAAAACAAACAAAAAACAGTGAACAAAATACAGGAAAGGGGTGAGAAAGAAATAATAAACAAAATAAGAAAAAAACCAACTATCTTTAATTTCTAACTGAGAAGATTAAGGATTAGAGAATTTTGATGACTTTTCAGTTGTTTATTCATGCTGAATTGGCTATAACACCCAGATCTTCTCATTCTTAATATATTACTTTTCCAACAGTTCAACCAGGAGACTGATTTTCTTAATCTAGTTTTGCCTAGAGATTCTGACTTAAATACTTTTTTTTTTCTTTTTTTGGTTTTTCGAGACAAGGTTTCTCTGTGTAGCTTTGTGCCTTTCCTGGAACTCACTTGGTAGCCCAGGCTGGCCTTGAACTCACAGAGATCCGCCTGGCTCTGCCTCCCAAGTGCTGGGATTAAAGGCGTGCGCCACCACCGCCCGGCTCTGACTTAAATACTTTAGACAACTTAGGATACTTTTTTTTTCACTGTGACAACCAACATGTTTTCAAAGTCAATAAAGTACTTTTTTTTATGTCAGTGCAACCAAAATAACACTATGAAAAGGTTAACAGTATTACAGTTTGTCATTCTGCTGTTTTGTCTTTAAGTAAGTAGGAGAGCCTGTGGGAGCAACAAGGGGTAATAAAGGTTAATCACTGGGAGCTTAAGGGTGCTTATGCTTAATTGGTGGGCGATTAAAGATGCTCAAGGTTAATAGCTGTGTTTTCAAAGCTAGTAATTCCTTTCATACAAGCTCCCTCCTGTGGGAATTGCCAAACCTATCAGTCAGTTCTAGCCACTAGCCAAAAGGATGGCAAATTCAGGAGCCTAACCCTAAGTAGATTTGTGGATGAAGTAGATTGTGTTAGCCCTAGAGATAATTTTAAAAAAATAGTAATCTTCAAAAGAGTTTATCCTTTTCTAGTTTCCCGTCCACATGGATTTAGTTTTGTCTTATAGAAGAAACTCCACATGTGACATTTTCTAAGGGCCATGAAACCAATAATATTTAAAAGTGATAAAAATCAACTCAGTGCTTTTTAGAGGCTTCTTTCTGAGTTTAAAAACTAGATCATTTGGTGAGGCATTTTAAAGATGCTGTAGTTTGACTCTACAATGTCTTCAATCACAAGTGTGTTATAGGGAAAGTTCCAAGTTTGGTCTTGTTAGATTGTAATGAAAATATTAAGAGGTGAGATAGGAAACAGTGAAATGCCTTCTAGTAATTGTAAGCACAAGAGATATGTGAGGTCTGGATAAATGTCTTCATCTTTCTGTTTGTCTACCAGCTACAAGGTGAGCATTTGTGTTCCATCAGTTTTTTTTATTTATTTTATTTTACCATTGTCTTCTGCTTCACCATAGCCACCAAAGCAATGAGGTTGATTGAGCATGGCTGGACTCTCTAGAGCTATGAGCTAAAATAAACTTTTTATCTTTGTAAGTTTACTTATCTCTGGTATTTGCTACAATAATTGAAAGTTGACATATGACACTGAGAAGCAGAGTGGTTGTAGTGGTATATTACACAGTGCAGAGAAAGCTTTATAGTTGCCTGATAGGAGTTCATCAAAGTTTAGAGGAGTAGATCGAAAAAGCCTAGATTACTGTAAGATAGTTTAACAAGCAAGTATGTTAAGGTCTTTGAAATTCAGAACTGTGATAGGAATGGATACAATAAGTACTACTAATAATGTCGCCATTGGAAAAGAGAACTGCGTTGGAAATTAGACTTGTGACCATGTTTTTTTATCCACCATGGCAAAGAATTTGCAAGCACTTTGTCCAAGGCCCAAGACTTTACATGAGGCTGAGCTTCAAGATGACAGACAAGTATACCTGGTGCAGCCCAACACAGCATTTAGGCAGCTGAACAGGTATTATGGGTGGCTTTTAGCCAAATTTTCAAAAGCAAGTGAGGAGTAAAGAACAGAACAGGTAACTTGTTATAGTTTGACTAAAAGGGAAATGGGAGCAATGGGGCAGACTAGAAAGGTACACTTGCTAAGGAGAATTTCTCCCATAGTAAAATGTAAGCTGGGTATGGTGGTGTACACTGAGGAAAGAAGTTCATAAATTCTAAGCCAGTCTGGGTTAACATGGCAAGTTTGACACTATTCTTCCCTATGTATGGAGACTATATCTCAAAAAATGAGTGCTAAGTGCTTTGCACTATAATGTAGCACAAATCTTAAAAGGTCTTACTAATAAAAACAAACCAGGAGGAGCCAGGTATTGGGGAGAATTCTGAAAGATCAGAGAAATAGAACAAGGCACAGCCAACCTCACCTCGCCAATTCCTCAGCTGATCTTGTTTCCTCAAACTGAGAGACTCTGTTTCCTCATCCGAATGAATCTCAGCTGAACTGCTGCTAAAAAGCCTATAAGCTTAACAGACTCTAGTTCCTGGTCCTCACGCCTTATATACCTTTCTCCTTCCTGCCATCCCTTCATGGGATTAAAGGCATGTGTCACCGTACCTGGCTGTTTCCAGTGTGACTTTGAACTCACAGAGATCCGGATGGATGTCTGCCTCCAGAATGTTAGGATTAAAGGCATGTGTGCCACTATTTTCTGGCCTCTATGTCTATCTAGTGGCTGTTCTGTTCTCTGACCCCTGATAAGTTTATTAGGGTGCACTATATATTAGGGGACACAATATCACCAGAATGTGACAATTGGAAATAATCCTTGAAGGCATTTTAGGAATTAATATCTGTCTACTTAAGATAGGCCCAAAGGTGAAAAAGAGGAAAGTTTAGAGAAGACTTTATAAGTTGCAGTCTTTTGAAATGATTTGGAATGTCCTGTATATTTAAAGCTGATGAAGATCTGTTGCTAGCTAGGGATTTAGAGACCCTTTGCCTACGGATCAAGAAGGTCCAGGAATAGCTCATACTAGTAGTGTACATAAGGATTGCCTACCTGATACTATTGATGAATACAGGAGATTGAAGTTTTAAGGTTGGGAATCCTAAAAATGAGCAGTTTTGACTATTGTTCTTGGCTAGAGGCTGAAATTTTTCTTGATTTTGTCATAGTTCTTTTCCCTTAAATTAGTACCCTGCCTGGAAACTACACACAAGGATATGATCAAAACTAAGAGGCACCTGGACACCTTGTAGATGGGCTACCTTGTGAAATAGTTTCCGACCCGAGTCCTATAAAATGCCTCTAGGGTCTCTGTTGTATCCCATTTCTGGGCACCCATTCCTGCTATACAGGGGCTCTGCTTTCTTTCTTTTAAGCCCCCATTTGTAACCCCAAAATCAAGCCTCTTTCTGAAATATGTCCTTCCATTGTCTGTGAATTCCATTCTACTTTTCAAATTTTCAGAACAAGAACTTGGAAGTCATTGGCAAGGGGTGGCTTCAGTATCTACTCATCTTCCAGGAACCTAGTCCTATGACCTATAGCCTACTGGTGGCTAGACAGCCTTTATCATCTTCAAGGACACCCCACTACTCTGAATCACTGTTAATATTTATGAAGACATGCAGAACACAAGAATGACAAGGTCATGAAGATATCTACTGAGTTTGCAAGGGAAAGTTTGGGAGACCAGGCAATGAACTCTAGGGTCAGAATTCTTGCAAACAGCACCTGACATGGCAAATTCATGGAGCTGTGAAAATGAAGCTAAAACTGCAATGGAGACCCTAGAAAATCAGAAATGCAGGGATGTGGAACACCTGCAAAGAACAATCTAAGTAGCATGCAAAACTGTCCAAGGAAAGAAGGCATGTTGGTCCCAGTTAGCAAAGAAACGGGAGTTGGACTGACTGCCTGATCCTTTTGGAGCCCACATCCCTCCAAAATGTGTTGCAGATGCCAAAAGTATTGATCTTGGATTTAGTGTTTGCCCTGATGAATTTTAGTTTTGCTTTGTTCTTTTCCTCCATTGCTTCCTTATTTCTTTCTTTTGGAAACAAGGCAGTTTTCCACATGCCACTGTATCTTGCACGTATGTAATTTTTCTTCTAAATTTTACTGGAGATTTTGGATATGGGCTTTTGAGCAATTTGAAACAGTTAAGACTTTGATGACTGGGAAACTGATGCACTTTGTATTATGAAATGGGCGTGGCCTTTGTTCCCCAGGAAGAGAAAGCTATAATTTGCATCTGGATTGTCTCCCAAAGTATCATATGTTAAGGTATTATTCCATTGCTTGACACTGCTGGGAAGTAGCAGCAATATGATAAAGCAGAGTCCATATTATGAAGCTTTCCAGTCATTGGGAGATATGATACTCCCAAGCAAGTGTGTGATGCTGATGATTTTCTCTCTTTTCATTTCCTGGCCATGGAGTGCACATTTTTATTCTACTATGTGCTGCTTACTATATTATACTTCCTTATAACTGAGCTAGTCAGTGATGGATTATAGCTCAGAAGCTAGAAGTGAAAATCCCTTTTTTCATTTCATCAGTTGATTTATCTTGGCTACTTATTATACTAATGGAAAGCTGTTTACATGCAAGATGAGTCATGCAATCAAAACTGATTTTCTAGTTTTGATGAAATATTAGATATTAAATAGTGACTATCACATAATCAATATACAGGGTAAAAAGTTTTGATAACTATATACCTTGGAAGGGCCCTTAAAGACTACACTTGCATTTCAGATGGTGAATTGAAGAACCAGAGGTCTAGAGAGACTGATTGGTCTGCTCAGTTGTCACCTACTCCAACTAAATCCAGGACCTGATAATTTTCTGCCTGGTAACCATTTAGTCACAGATAAACTATACCTTTTCCTGAACTAAATATTACAATGTAAATATAGCGTATATATGTATATAATATATGTGTATACACATATATATCTGAGATAATTTAGGGTAAGTCTAGAAATTCAGGATATATTCATTACATAAGTTTAGTTTTTTAAGTCTACAAATAAAACTTTGAACTGAAAACAAGTGTAATTTATATCAGAACTGAAGAGATTTCACCCATGCTGAAATTTTCTCATAAATGACAAAACATTTTAAATTTCATGTTTGACAATAATCAACTATCTTTCTCACTGAACCCTGATTACTTTGGTTGCTATTTCTTACTAATGAGTCATTCCTAATAAATCTTTCTAGAGAAATCAGACATTAATATTTTCACCAACTGTTGCATAGATAGGGATAGAAATTATTTATAATACTCATTGACAAATTTTGAAAATTTCATCACTGAATGTAAGCTGGAGAAGTGGTTGTGATTGTCATTTATCTCCTTTTGCCAATAATAATCTGTTCTTGCATTAAATGAAGATAGATTCTAAAGATTGATTTATTTAAAATCACTCAGTGGGGAAATTCATTCCCACATCCTAATCCCCTCCTTTTAATATCATTACCTTGTTGCACATTGTGCAAGAGAAAGAGAAAATGCATAATGCATTCCTAATGCAGTATTTAGGAACATTTAATTAAGTGGAAATAGATTTGTTGTTTTATTTTACTATCTGGAACGTTTAAGCAATGTGAAATTTATACAAAATATGAAATTGGTAGCAGGTCCCAGAGAGGTCTTTTGGTAAATCCTGTTAGCAGCTGTTGACAGGATACTTCACGAGAAGTTTAGGGTTCTTAGAATACTGATGTGTGGCTAAGCGTTTCCAAGAGATTGAAGTCATGACTTACAGGTAAGCTTCCAAAGTGATTTTTATAATTAAGTAGGAAATTAAAACATTAAAAAAAAAACAGAGGTGCTATTTAAAAACCCAAGCCCATTAGTTTTTGGTTAATTGTGATGCAATAATGATTGCGGTGAGCAATTTCCCCTTTAAGAATCTTAGCAGTCTTGCTCAGTCCTCAGATTTGTCCATGAAGGAATAATTATCACCACTCACAAGCCAGTGAAGAATCAGAAACCACGAAATAGCTTTGGATTTCAAGCTATTGGATTTTTTTCTTCCTTTGATTGCCTGATTGTTTGACTTGCACTTGAGTAGCACTCATTCATTTCTTTAAGAAGCTCATTGAGAAAAGATAGCCTTTTAGACTTTAAAGATTCGTCACAGAGAAATTCAAGATTGAAGGAGAGTATTCTTTTCTGCTGAAAATGTGATTTTTATGTGCTATTCCTAGTCAGTTTATTGCAATGATTTTTTTGTCTGCTATTCCGAGTCAATTTATTGTAATGTTTAGTTAAAAATCATGTAAAAATTGGCAGTAATTTATCATATGATTTTGAAAGTTAAGTTTGTTTTTTTGTTGCTCCAAAGATTTGAAATAGAATTAGAGAAAGAGAGGCAGAGAAAATTGTAGTTTGATTCAATAGAGAGTTATAATATATGATGATTAGAAGTGACAACAACGGAATAGGATAATATTTTAATTCTTTAAAAATCTAATTATTCATTTTTGCCTTTTCCAGTTTCATACATACATATAAAGAATTTTAGTTGTTTTCATCCTCCATTTTCTTTTCTCCTCCTTCTCCCACTGAGATTACTCTTTCTTCTCTACAAGTTCTCCTCCTACTTTTACGATCTTTTATATGTGTCTGCTCCACTACATTTAATTAGGACTGCTTCTATGGGCACAGATGGGAGATTATTTAGTGGAACATGGATGACCAACTTATTATGGTTATACCAGTAAGAGTATGGGCATCTGTGTTTGCAGGTGTGTGTGCCTATGCACATGTTAGGCCAGAAGAGGTGTTGAGTATCCATATTAGAAGAGCCTCATGCCCCTAATGCTTCATCAAATCTTATTCTTAATTCATTTTATTGAAAGATGTTGCTATATTGAATAATTGATATACATAAATTAGAAGTTGTGTCATCAAAAACAAGCTTATAAACATATTCACCTTAAAATTTTCCTTCTCCCTTTATTTTTAATTTTTCTCTTATGATCAGATTACCTAACAACAAATTTTAAGAATACAGTATCAACAAATTTTAATAATAAAATGCAGTATTATTATGTATCATATATCTGAATTATTTTAATAATATTTAAGATATATAATAATGATTTTATAGATATGTTTATTTTTAGTATTTTGACTTGTATCTGAGGTTTTGAAGTGACTTATGTGCACCATTAGGGCTTTGCCATATTACACAATTTTTTTTTTTCGAGACAGGGTTTCTCTGTGTAGCTTTGCGCCTTTCCTGCATCTCTCTCTGTAGACCAGGCTGGCCTCAAACTCACAAAGATCCACCTGGCTCTGCCTCCCGAGTGCTGGGATTAAAGGCATGCACCACCACTGCCCAGCCTATTATACAATTTTTTAGAAAGTTTTCTGGTGACCTTTATTTTTCAGTATGTTTTTCTATTGTTATTAAATATCTTTTTATTCAACTTAAAGCACTATTTTTTAACACTTCTCCTAAAGCAGGTATCATGGTGACAAATTCCTCCGATTTTGCTTATTTTTCAGTGCAGCTTTGCCTTATCTTGCAGTTTTTCATTGAATCTTATATATATATACAAAAAATGGCTTTATTCGTGATGAATGTGAGTGAGGGCTTGGAAGAGCCTACCACTGAGTGTAATGGGGGTTAGTTTGTAATAACCTATTTTACCAGAAAAAAAATACATTCCTCTTCTGGTCTACTATGCTTTGGATATGACTTGGATGCATCCCCTGAAGGTTCATGTCCTGAAAGACATGGTCTTGGAAAACCCAGTGTTGCAGTGCTAATATGGTGAAACTTTTAAGATCTAAGAACTAGTGAGAGTTGGTTAGGTCATTAGCTGCATCATCTTGGAGAGCATTAATTTAGCACTCAGACTAGTTCCCAAAGGTTGAGATCTGTGGCTGACTCTCTCTGGCTTTCTGTCTCACTATGTGATATTTTCCATGAGTACTCCTATCATTGCGATGCTGTCTCAAGGCTGAGCAGATAGGGGAACCTATTTTGAAATTTCAGCCTCTAAAAGTGTGACTTAATAAATATCTCTCTTTATAAAGTCTCCAGCTTCAGGTGGTTTATGGTTTATCTTCCATTTCTTACTTATTTTATATGGTAATATAAAAATATTTTTCATAATTATTAGAAAAAGCAGCAATGAAGTTATGAATGTCATTTGACATAGGATGTGAGTGATACAAATAATTAGGAATGGTAAGCACACATTTCATCTAAAGCTACTATTCCGTCAAGCAGGAATATGAGTGCAGTTGATGCTAGATTTAAATTTTCAAGGCAACTAGAAACAGTATTTTGTATGATAGCTTCTGATTTAAAAATACTGGCAACTGATACAACAATATTTTTAAAACATTGTGTGGGCCCAATAGAAACCATCTGTGGGTCAGTTTGGTTTCAAGTTTTTCTTAGGCATGCTGAGTGAGTAAGCCATAGCCATTTTGAGGGCATGAGTTAGGAACACATCAGAGGAACTGGAAGCAAGCCATGCTAGTTCTAATCCCCCAGTTGATGATTTTGCTTCTCTCTTCATTCCTAAAGTCTGGGAACTCGTTGAAACATGCATTTGTCCTTGTAAGAGAGGAAAGAAAGAACATATTTTTGGAAAGGGAAAAGAAGTCTTGGGGAAAGTTCTAATTACTAATACTCACATCTATAATAATTGCTACTTGTTAAGTACTTACTGTGTTCCCAGGATCTCTCAGATCTTATTTATTCTCATGAGGAATTTATGGAGTAAATATAACACCTATTTGTTTTATCACTCTGTAGGCTCATGATTGTAGTGGGTAGCTGTTTCAGCTTTGACCTGGAAATACTACCCCCATTGAGGCTTCTGGTAACTGTCATGCCTACGAGGTGGGGCCGAGACAGGAGCCCTTAAGACCTGAGATCCAGATGTGCCTGCTCTCTTGGTTCCTGGATCCTGAACGCTGGAAGTAGACCGAACAGAGTTCTCCAGAGAACACCGCTGGACTGCACTACACCTTTCCTGGACCCTGTAACCTATCCCTTTACTTGTAAGTTACCACACAAAATAAACCACCCTTTTAACTATGTAGCGTTGCCTTAATACTCCCACCAATACATGATGAACTCATATCATTTTTTCCAGACATATAGGTTACTCAGCACACCACACACACACACACACACACACACACACACACACACACACACACACTAAAAGCTTATGAAAAGCTTTATTAGTTGTATAATAAAGGTTTTTGAGACTAGCAGGACAGGCTTGCTAAGCTGGTATGAAAGTGATTTCAAAGAGTGAAAGAAGGCTAGTTGGGGTTTTTTGCTATGGTTGGGGGTGGTGCTCACATATAGACAAAAGCTTACCCAAATTTAATCATTCACTGCTAACTAAAGTGTGGGTGTCATTTGCTTTCCAACCAGTTTTTCTGATATTGAGCACAAATAAAAGAGAACTAGGTACACTTAAAAATCTGTATTCACAAAAGTTAGAAAAAAAGAAGGAAACTAGAGGGAAGTCCCCAGGAGAGTAAATACATTCAACAGATAATTACTGGACAATTATATCACAATAAAAATTACGTATGGCTCTCAAGAAAAAATAGGCAGAAGGCAAAAATAAAAAAAAAATAGATATTGGTGGGAAGATGGCTTAGTGGAGAATATCCTTGCCTCCCAAGCATGAAGACTAAAAATGAGGTCCTCCGAACTCATAAAGGCCAGGCAAACATAGTGAGACACTTGTAATGGTGATTGAGAGACATAAACGAGAGAACTCTGCAAACAAGCTCCTCACTCAACTAATCTTATCCAGAAGCACCAAGTTCAGTGAAATATCCTCTCTTAGTAAATAAAGTAGAAAGTGATCAAGGAAGTCATACAATGCCAACCTCTGAACTCCACACACATGTGTTCTCACATACATGCAAAAATACTATCCCAGTTTCATTTATGGTACTATGATAGTGATAAAAATAAAAGCAACTTAGGGAGGAAAGTTATTTTCAGATTATAGTTTTAGGTTACAGTCCATCATTGTGGGGGAGTCAAGGCAGAAAATCAAGCAGTTAGTCACACCATATCAACAGTCAATAGTATTGATAAAGAAATACACACTGGACTATTTGCATATTTGCTTACTCTCAGCTAGTTTTTTCCTCTCTTATTATGTTTGAAAGCCCTGTCTTGGGAATGATGCTACACATAATGGACTGTGTCTTCTTATTTAAATTAACAATGAAGACAGTCCCTAGAGATAGACTGTAGTCTAGATAATTTCTCATTAAGACTCCCTGACCAGATCATTCCAGATTGTGTCAAGTTGACAGTTAATACCAACCAGCACTCATGCATACATACATACATGTGCCACAAAGACAAACACATCCACATGGGGGGAATAGAGTCAGTAAGTATCCTGAAATTTTGTAGATGAAAGTGCTTGGCCACCAGTAATTATACATTTTCCCGTTATGATATGGTAGAGTTAGGATTCATATCCAGTCAATTTGTCATGCACTGTTTATTGCAACAAAACTAGAGTTCGTAAATTGGCATCCTGACTTAGCAGGCAAAGGATTAGTTGCTTACATTAAACATTAGATTTTGCACACAAATGAATCTTATCTGAACTCTCTTTCTCCCATATATATGAGACACACAGAGAGGAAAAGACACTGTCCATTTAGATGGGGCACACAGAGTATCACTTGCCGTTTGAAATCAATGCTCTCTTAATAATCTTCAGAAAAATAATTGTAATGTGTCTTGACATGGATATCTTCAGGTTTATCTTATTTGAGATTTATCTTAAGTTTGTGCAATTAGAGTTAAATACCAGAGACTACATTGGAAGATTTAAAATAATAGTAGCAAAAGACTTTATGTGAAACAGTGAGCTGTGAAATACAGATGTAAGTTTTAAAATTAATATCTTTTTATTATTTCATACTTGCAAATAGTTACAACCCCCTTTGAGAAATATTTCAATTGAGATCATCTTAAAATATTTGATGAAGTATATCTTCAGTCCAACTTCATTGTGTCCTGTGTATAAATAGGGTCCCTTTGGTGACTATTTTGTTTCTATTATCAGTCCCTTCTCTTCTTGTGGGCCTGAACAATGTGCCTGAAGAAGTTTCCTCTTCAAGGATAAAATCAAGTGGATAGCAGAAAAAAGAACCCACATATTTCCTAGTATCTGCATGTGGTTTCAGACTAAATAATGTCCAAGCACCTAAATAACATGTATAGCTACCACTGAGCCCTTTACCTGTGCTCCTCTCTGCTGCTTCAACTTGACTCTATTCAAGTGCATCTTGTCTTTCTGCTTAATCAACAAATACTGACTGTGCTTCATTGTGATTCTTCTGGAAATTCCCTGCTGTGCTAGACATCAGGGACTCAAGCAGAGATCCTCTGGGGCTCTGAGGGAGATTCTTCAGGTTGCTCTGCTGTCAACAGTGAGTTGCTTTTCCTGCTGCTGGTGACACTTTGAGAAATGATATCATTTCTGCTGTTCTAAATTCTCTTTCTATTCTTACCTCAGCCCTGAACAACTGACAGTGAAAGAAGGAAGAATCAAGGCTATTTCTAAAGAATAGTTTATTTAACTAGATGGTAGCAGGACAGAAAAAGAGGTTGAAAGCTGCCGTAGAGATGGGCTAGCTATGGGAATAGGAGAGAAATTTCACACTGGGAATGCTATGCTTGCTGCAGCAAGTAGGTGAGTCTCAAACTCAGGATAGACATCTATGTTGTAGACATAGTGGGGTACATTCTACCGAGCAATCTACACTCTATGCAGCAGAGCTATATGATGTCTCACCAAACTGTAAACTATGCTTAAACCAGGTTAGTATTTTCATTATCCTGTAATTATATAAAAACAAAGTTATGTACCACAACTAGGGCTATATTTAGACCCCCAATTTACTACTTTCTCCAAGTAGTACAGAATCTACTATCTTTATGTCAATTCTAGAACACTCCATGTTCTTATAGGATTCTGTTTAGGCTAGGCACCCTCCTCTAAAAAAGATGACCAAGTCTTGTTTCTACTAAGTATTCACAGGAAACAGAAGGAAGCTCAATAACTTAGGGCCATTAATTCCCCTGGGAGAAATAATGGTATGAATTATTCAGCGTGTCACAAGAAGATCATAAATTATTTGAGTATTGTACAGTTTAACTATAGCTGAATCTAGAATTACTAAAGCAGCACAGTGAATAAGCCTAATGGTGCATAAATTGGAGGTTTGTCCCTTGCTATCTGGAGGGCTTCTGAGTCATGTACTAAGTTCAAAATTACTCTTCTCAAAACTATTTCATCTTCTTTCTATTCTTTTCAGAACAACCAGATTTCAGGAACAAACAAGGACAACTTAACCAAACCTTAAAGCTCAAGTGACAAGCCAGGTGTAGTATACATTTGTAATCCCAGTACATGGAGGTTCTGGTAAAAGTGGGAGAGCTGCTAAAAGTAGTAGTGAGTGCTGAGCCAGCAAGGCCCTGTCTCAAAGAAAACAACAACAACAACAATAAAATCAAACAACAATGACAGCACAGGTTTTATTTTACTTCCCTGCTAATGTTCTTCACCTTTGCATATTCATTGGAATAGCACAAAATAGAGCGCTTATACATTTACTATTCATAGTTATATTGTTAGAAATAAAACAAAACAAAAAATATTTTTTCACTGGGATCCACAGAAGTGTCCTCTTCGAGGGTTAAGGTTCTCCTACTACTAAACAGACATCTTCAAATTTTTTAGTAAAAGCTCCACACTTTAATTGTGCACTTGGACCTTGAAACTGTTTACCTATTGTCTGACAAAGTTTGATTTCCTACTCCCAACCTTATCCATAGACCTTCCTGTAAAAGTATTCAAGCCCAAAAGCCCGTGGAAAAGACTTGAAGAGTTTATATATGGTTTTTTGAGGCAGGGTTTCTCTGGCTGTCCTGGAACTCAATCTACAGACCAAGCTGGCCTTGAACTCACAGAGATCCACTTGCCTCTGCCTCCATGAGTGCTGATATTAAAGGTGTGTGCCACCACTGACTGGTGTATTTCAATATAATTTTTAATGAATGGAACTTTGCTGTTGGTAAGGTCATGGAAAAACAACTAGACGTTTTCTGCATTTTCTAATTGAGCTGCAGTGGGGATGGAGGTCACTGAGAATTCTGGGTAGGGATGGAGGTTGCTGAGGACCCAATTTTATGGAATCATTTTCTTAATTCTGGTTCTTTCCTCTTAAATGGCTTTAGCTTGTTTGTCAAGTTGACATATTCAGCACCGTCTCACTGTCTTTATATCTTTCTTTGGAGGCTGTGCTAGTGATTTATTTTCTTAGAGCCTTTATGGATGGGACTGTGTCCATGATCTCTTTCTCTATAGGTTTGTTGTTGGTTTAAAAAAAAAACTATTGATTTTTATAACTTGCTTCTGTATCCACCTACATGACTGAAATTGTTGATTGTTTCTAGAAGTTCTCTGGTGGAATTTGAGGAGGGCTCTGTGTATAATATATTATCTACAAATAAGGATAATTTGACTTCTTTTCCTAGTTATAACCCCATAGTTCCCCTCTCTTGCCTTGTTGCCCCAACTAGTGCTTTAAAAACTATTGTTAGGAACATAAGTGAAACTATTTTGTGTAACTTGAAAATTACTTTTTTATAACTTGGAATGATTCAATGCCTGTGAAATAGGAGCTTGCCACAAGGCAGCTCTAATAAGAGCTAGGTCTCAGAAACAAGCACTGATGGACTGGTCACAGGCAGGCTACTGGGCAGCTCATATATAAGCCCAAGACAGGCCATGATATGCTAATGAACTACCCCCAAGGTGGCTTTGACATGATAGTGAGTCACCCCCAGGCTCTGAGCACTGATAGCACAAAACTACTGCCCAAGGAATTGATACAAGCATTTGAACTTTGAAATGGTCTGTAGGAGCATGCTGCCTTGCTCCCAAAGACACGACTTTTCTAACATCTGCTTTGATACCCATCAGGGAGAAGATTTGAGCTTCTCTGCTGTGTGCAGCTCTGGCTTCAGTGTCTGTTGAACTTCTAGCATGGTTACTGCACTCATACATGTCCACTGTCAGTGCTAGGCACTAGCTAAATCTCTCAAAGACTCCTTGGACCTCCATTAGTACTGTTCTCCCAGCTTGCCACAGCTGAAGGACTTCACAGTGGCCATGGGTTGAGCCTGCCAGCTTCAGAAGTGGGGATGATTCCCTGGTGGAATCCTGTAGCAGCATTTTCTGCCCAATCAACTGTTTCCCGTTTGCTGAGAGGTTTGTTTAATTTTTATATTAGCATGATATTATAAGGAATGTTCGTGTGAATAAACTGAACATTTTCAAAAGACAAATATTGTGTGGACATTTTAATTGCTGAGTGCTTCACAGCCCTCAGGCCGTGCTCTCCACAACTGTATTAAAAATAATGGAGATAGCTGACAATCCTGTCTCATTCCTGATTTTAATGAGATTGCTTTGAGTTTTTCTCAATTTAAGACAAAGTTATCTGTGGGTTTCTCATGTATTAGTCTTACATTCTCCAAGACTTTTTCTTATCATGAAAGCATGTTGTCAAAGGTTTTTTCTTCATTTACTGAGATGAACATGTGATTTTTTTTTTGTCTATAAGCTAATTTATATGATTCATTACATTTATTGCCTCATGATGTAAAATGCTGTTTTAAGGTGTGTTACATTTGTTTATGCTCTGGAATATTTGTTTAATGATACAAAGATGTATTGCATCCTTTTACATTGTATTTGTTTAGCTATGTGAAGCTGTGTTACTGTGCTGTCTAAAACACCTGATGTTCTAAGAACTGAATGGTCAATAGCAAGGCAGGAGAAAAGATAGGCTGGGCTGGTAGGCAGAAAGAATTAATAGAAGGAGAAATCTGGGAAGAAAGGAAAAAAAAGATTAAGGAGCAAGAGAGGAAGGAGGAGGACTTCAGAGGCCAGCCACCCAGCCACCCAGCTATATAGCCAGTCATGGAGTAAGAAGGAAAGGAACGTTATACAGGAATAGAGAAAGGTAAAAGCCCTGAAGTCAAAAATAGATGGGATAATTTAAGAAAAGCTGGCAAGAAACAAGCCAAGCTAAGGCCAGGCATTTATAATTAAGAATAAACCTCTGTGTGTGATTTATTTGGAAGCTGGGTGGTGGGCCCTTCAAAAGAGCAAAAACACCAACAGCAGACTCATGTATCTTGAACCACCTATGTGTCTGTTGTAAAGCCAATTTGGTCATGGTAAGCTGATCTTCTTAGTATGTGTCTGTATTTGGTTTATTAATATTTTATTGCATATATTTATGTCTATATTTATCAAGGATATTAGTCTATAGTTTATTGTCATTGTGTCTTTATATAAGAGTAATACTGACCTCATAAAAGTAGTTTAGAAGGTTTCCTTCTGTTTCTATTTTTTAAATTATTTAATAAATAATGGTTGAAGATGTTATTTGAAAATCTGGTAGAATTTGGTTGTGATCCATATAGACTTGTGATATAGACAGATGGGTTTTTATTAATGTTTAAGTATCTTTTATTTGTTATGAGTCTATCATGGGGAAACAATAGCATCTTCAACAAATGATGCTGGGAAACTTACCTAGACTTCAAATGTAAGAAAGCAAGACTAGATCTTTACTTCTCACCTTGCATAACACTCAACTCTAAATGAACCAAGGACTTCAAATAGAAGATCTGATACTCTGGAACTGTTAGATGAAAAAGTAGAAAGCATGCTTCAACTTACAGGCATGGGTAAGGACTTTCCAAATTGAATTTTAGAAACACAGGAAATAAGACCAACAATTGGCAAAAGGGAGCTCATGAAACTCACAACCTTCTATATACCAAAGGAAACATCAGTGCAGGGAATTGCAGAAACTCTTTGCTAGCTGTGCACTTGACAGAGGATTAATGCCTAGAATAAACTAAGAAATATATGTCTTAAACTCTTAGTAATTTGTCTATATACCACATGCCTGCGGCCATCATTACTTTATTTGTAGGAAGACTCACAATTAAGAATTACAGAGACAGTGTAAACCTACCTTAATAATTCACCTTAAAATGTTGCTTCAGTTGGGTTCCCCAAGTTTGGTATCTTCATTAGGAACAAAAGTATATTTTATTATGAGTGCCTATGGGAGTGAAAGCAGTAGGCATTTTAGAATGTGTGCTAGATCCATGGCCAGGCACCAGGCTGAGCTCCGGGAATCCAATTGATGAGAGAGAGGAGGGATTCTGCAGGTGAGGGACCTAGAGATCATGATAGGAGGACTGCAGAGATGACCGGCCACACTAGTGGAAGCCCATGAACTGTGGACTGGTGGCTGTGGAGCCCCCATGGGACTGGACTAGGTGCTCTGGATGCGGAAGATGGTTGTTTGGCTCGAACTGTTTGGGGGGCACCCAGGGAAGGGGATAGGGATTTGTCCCTGGTCTATGGCCAGGCTTCTGGGAGTCTAGTGCCTGTGGTGTGACGCCTTGCACAGCCTTGGTGCAGTGGGAAAGGGCTTGGACCTTCCTAGGCTCAGTGTGCTGGGCTCGGCTGACTCCCTATGGGAGACCTTGATTTGGGGGATGTGGGGATGCAGGGTGGCTTGGGAGAGAGGGCTGGGGGGTGGGAGGAGGGAGGAGGAGGGGTCTGTGGATGGTATGTGGAATGAGTAGAAAATTTCTTAATAAATAAAAATGAAAAAAATAAAAATAAATAAAACTACATCTGTCAGGATCTGTCTATTGCATTCGTGAAAGAACATTCTCTTCCAATGCATGGGTAAATGCATCATTGCTTCCTGCCCTTTCAAGCCAACTGAAAAGCCAACACCATGTGGATACTAAAGGACTATTGTTCATTAAATTTTCTTTCTCCTTGGCTCCTTTTTAGAATCCAATTTCCTTTTATAAGTGACCTTTCTGCAACCTTCTTTTGATGTCATAGATAGCCAAAATCTAGACACAGGACAAGTAATTGGTATAAATATTCACTGTGACTTGGCAAACTATATCCTTCTAGGTTGGTGACTCAGGCAGGAGGAACGGGAAATGTGCTGCCAGTGGCAGAATTATTCCCCACAATAAGACGAACTAAAATGAAAAAGAATGGAGAGAATGGGGTCTATCCATACCTTCTTTATTCATCTGGTTAATGACTCAAGCTGTTCGTTAAACATCAAAGAATTAAGATGTATTGTTTACCTCATTTTTTAACAAATGAAATGCCCACATTCAAATTACACCAACATACTCCCAAACCTCTTTAATCAAAAATATGTGATGAGTTCTACCTAACATTTATCTGCTGCAATTGACACAGGATGAAGAGATGTGGGGTTTAAGGAATATTTCATTTAAAGTCAGCCTTAAAGAGGTTCTAAGAGTGATTGCCAGTGTGTCAGCTGACTCATTGGTGCTTGCAGAGAACTTTTTGTCATTATTCAACCCGAATCCCAATATGGTCCAGAAAGACACAGTCAGGGCTTTGTCCCTCTTGTAGCTCCGTTTCTCTACACCCACACTCTTAGCCCCTGACAACTGTTATTTTCATTAACCAACAAAAATTAGTACTTAACACCTACAAGAAACATTCACTATAAAAGCAAATTAGTGACAAGGCTTGTGTTGGGGATTTACATATTCAGACATGTCTTTGTGGCCTACATACAAGTAGGGCATTTGTGTTTGCAAGAAAGAGCAGCCTGGGTTCAAAGAACTGGCGTTCAGAAAGAGGCCCTGAGGAGTGGCGATGAATTATCCTGTTTAGATTTAGCCAATGCTGATGTAGAAAAAAATACAGTGTCTTCCTATTTTGGAGAAGATAATATATTTCAGAAGGAGATTTTAGGAGGTCTGATGCTATTATACATAGTATGGGAAGAATTTGGGAAAAGTTTCCCAGGTTAAATTTACCTGAAAGTAGGTGGTTATAAGAAATTCTCTCTCCACTTATACCCTGGCTATCCTGAAAGGGAATGCCATCACTGTGTGTTAAAGCACAGCACTTACCTGAGTTTGGGTGTCACTAGTAGGAGATGAGTTCTTCAGTGAGGGTAATTTATTTTTATTATTATTGTTCTGTTTATATCATGGTCTCCGTAACAGAGCCTGTCTTTATAGAAACAAAGATTGAGGAACATTCAGTCTATGAATTATCTCTCTAACCATAAAAGGTCTTGTCTATACCTGCTTACATCTTAAGAATGTGATAAGTGCTTTATGTGTGGTGGTGCATGTCTTTAGTCTTTGTACATGGGAGGCAGAGGTGGGGACAGCTATGTGAGTGTGAGTTCAAGACTAGCCTAATCTGTATAAGGAGTTCTAGGCCAGCCAAAACAACATAGTGAGGCCCTGTCTTACAAAGTTTGGGAAAGAAAGGAATGTTTTCTTTAAGAACAAAATTGTGTGGATTTATTGTGAAGTCCTGTTTAATTTGTTTCTTTATTTCATACTTCAAGGAAGTGTTCTTTCAAAATAGTCTCCAGCTCTTTCATGTGCTATCAGTTTATCCATTTGAATTTGAAGCAATTACTGCTGGGTACAGACTGCCTCCTGTGCTGCCCAGTGTTTCAGACCCTTTGTAATTTTCTTTTTCTTTTGGAAACTCCTTTATTGACTCTTTGGGAGTTGCACATCATGCAACCTAATTCTGTTCACCTCCCAGTCGCGCCACATCCTCCCCTCATCCCTGCCATGCCTGCCACATAAGGAAAAAAATCAAAGTATCAAAGAATGCAAGCAAGCAAACAAAAGCAAAACCACTTCAACAGAAAAAAAAATTTCTGCTTCTTTTTCTTTCCTGTTTCTCCAACACCTCTTCATTCATTCTGGTGGCAATGGAGGCTTCAGTCTGGCATATGGTATACCTCTTTGTCCCATCAGTTTTACTGGCAAATGTTCATTGCAATGACTCACTGGTCTGGTTCAAGGCCTCTGGTTTCTGGTACACCATCATCACTGAATCCTCACCAGAACTCTCTGGGATATCCTGTGGCGGCCACAAGTCTTGGAGATCTTGCGGGTATCATTCCATAGGACCAGTCCCTTCACCAGATCCAGCAGGTCCTAGATGAGGTACAGCCACCCTGTGTCTTTGGCTGGCAAGATGACAACCACCCAAGAAAGAGATATTAGGCTTTCCTCTACTAAGTCATGCAGAGATTGAAAACATTCCATTTTAGTTGATACATAAATTCTGTCAGGCACCACGCAATGATTCTTATTATTTCCTGTTTCCTATTAATTTCTCCAGGTTTTGTCATTATAGACAGACTTTTAAAAACTTTTTGCAGCCAAACCTGGGCTATGGAATGAGAATATCTGTTGAAATAAAAGCTTTAAATTTTAAAGTAATTATAGAATCACAAGAATTTGCAAAAATAGTACAGAGAGCTCATGTGCACCTTTTATTCAGTTTCTCTCAACTCTAGATTGATTTTTGTTGTCATGTTAATCACATTTATTTAATACATGGTCTTTGTCTTTTTTTCCCCATCATATCCTGCAAGGAACATATGGACATGTTTATTTTACAAAGGACATTATAATATGGGTATATAAATAATTGTTTAAAGTTTATTCACACTGGTCACTTCATATCATATGTCTTTGAGTCATCACATGATCTTAGTTCCTAAAGAGACAGCAGTAAATAGAACATAGAAATAAGATATGAGAAATATCCTGAGAGTTGAAATTTTGTTTAATACTTATCTCCTCAAAACTCATGTTGAAGTTTAGCTGTCATTGGGACAGTATTAGGAAATGGAATCTTCAAGATGTTATTAGGTCATGAGGGATCACTGCTGGTGAAAAAGAGTGAGTGAATCACCCTTTCACTTTTTCTTGACTCTTCCATTCTTCTGCCATTTGGATGATGCATTATTTAAGGTGCCACCTTGGAAGCCTACATTATGTCTCTTAGAAGGACACCAAATATGTTGATGGCATGTTCTTGTACTTTCTAGCCTCTATAAGCCTAAGAAATAAATTTTGTGCTTTATACATTATTTAGCTTATGGATCTATGTCATAGCATAAAATAGACTAAGATAAAATTATTCAATGAAAACTTGACTTATATAATATATGAGTGGCTTACATGTGATTGACACTATTATCTATGTAGTTGAAATAATTTTTTGAAGCTTGGGGAAGATACAGGCTCTTAAAAGTAGAAAATCTTACTACTTTCTTCTTCTCAATGCTTTATTCTACAAGAATCCTTTGTTTGATAATAATACCTTCTTATCTTCAAATTTCTTATATTTGTGCATCTCTACAATAGTTCTGTATTGTACAGTTTGATGAATTTGTGACAAGTCACATCTCCTTTTTCAGTCTTGTTTCTCTAGATTAAAGTAGGCTTATTTTAGTCAACTTAGATGTATTTTTCTAGGCTTACTCTAAACAATTTATGATCACATCTGCATCCATAAATAAATGGATGTGTTATATATGTGCTCCTTGCCTCAAATGTTAGTGCAGGGATATTTCTGAATATGAGGAGGACTTTGTGTTTGCTTATGTGCATATATACACATGTGTAGTTGTAGCTGAAGTTTTCCTGGTCCTGCCCCACTCCTGCGGCACCAGGGTCCCGCAGTCTTTTATAAAATAATCACACAGAGGCATATATTAATTACAAATCTTATGGCCTAATGGCTCGGGTTTCTTGCTAGCTAGTTCTTATATCTTAAATCAACCCACTTCTATAAATCTATACTTTACCACATGGCTCGTGGCTTACCAGTACCCTTATATTTTGCTTCTTCTGGTGGTGGCTAGCATTGTCTCCTGACTCAGCCTTCCTCTTCCTAGAATTCTTCTTGTCTGCTTATTCCACTTATACTTCCTGCCTTGCTACTGGCCAATCAGTGTTTTATTAAACCAGTGTACAAAAGCATTATCCCACAGTATGTAGTGATTATGATGTTGCGGGGACTTGCTTTAGTTGCCACTATTTTAAGAAACTATGCTAATTCCTTCAGAAAATAGAAAAATATGTTGAGGAAAAATGCCTTTGATTTCTTGCTGGTTTTCTGGAATATGCATTGTTTCATTGGAATTATTCAAACACTTAAAAATTTTTAGTTTATACATTTGATTTCACTCATATATTTGTGAATGTATATATATATATATATATAGATAGATAGATAGATAGATAGATAGATAGATAGATAGATTCATATTAATTGCGAATTCAGAAGCATGTACATGTTACAAGGGTATGCCAGTCATTTAGTGGGATGCATTTCCTCCTGTGATTCTATAATAGCAAATGCTTAGGAGATGAAGCAAGAATATGCAAAAGAATACTTACCCTTGAACTTTACCATATACATTTCTGCAAAATTTAGCACAAGGTAATCATTTTTTGTGTCATTTTGTTGAGATTTGGGTGGGCTTTTTTTTAATTTTTTTTTTTTTTTTTTTTTTTTTTTGGTTTTTCGAGACAGGGTTTCTCTGTGTAGCTTTGCGCCTTTCCTGGAACTCACTTGGTAGCCCAGGGGGGCCTCGAACTCATAGAGATCCGCCTGGTTCTGCCTCCCGAGTGCTGGGATTAAAGGCGTGCGCCACCACCACCACCCGGCCAAAATGTTTTAATGAGACTATAAAGGAAAGAAATGAAGAAAAGAGTAAGTAATTGTCCTGTGCTTTCCCTTATTTGTAAAACATTCCTGAGATAACCCCATCCACCTCTGTTTTTCATGTATGAATATATGTAAGAGATAAGCGATATTCCTTGAATATTCTCTTCACACCAAGAGTGCAATGAATAAGTTGGAGGCCTGAGGTTTAGAGTATTTTGGGATGCGGATATTCAATTTGAAACTGATGTTTGCAATAGGATTTCTTTGGTGCTCTTGACAATTTACCCTATTTTCTCTTTCTACTGCAGTCTCTAACCATTAGACATAGTCATCTCTCTTTATTGACGTAGTTCTCTTTCTTATTTCTTTCTGTTCTGTTTTCCATTATTATGCTTTATAAAAGAAGTGTTTAGGAACAAATACCTTTTAATTCCTTGATAGTTCAAAGAAATAATTTTGCTTAGGGCAAAAACCATTTCAAGAAGAATGTAGCTACAAACTTCCTGATAGAAAAGCCCAGAATTCTGATTTAATATCCACATTCCTTATATGGTAGACAGTAAATGTATTGGCAAAGGTAGTTGAATTTTATCTAGAGTGCTACTGAAGCTAATATCATAGAGTTGCAGATTTTTTCTTAAATGTAAATGATTGTAGAAACCAAAAAACTACCTTTCACAGACCTTCACTGTGGCAAATAACTGTAAATGTAATATAGTCTATTCCAAGGGATAGATGTTTGAATTTCCTTATAATTTCCCAGTCAACAGGTAGTCAAGCTCTGGTTTAATCACTTTTTTACTTATCGGAAACTTACTACCTCTTAAACAGGTTTATATCTTTTTTGGATATCCCTTCCTTCATCTTGCGGAATTCTGTTTATAATTATCAAAATGAATTCTGTAGGTTCCATATAATTTCCAGTTTACTCTTGAGGATACAAAGAAAATTCTGTTATTTTATGACATCTAAAGTGATTCCATTTGACCGAAGCTATCTGAGGCTAGCTCCATCAGAAATTTGATTCTGTTAAGACAATGCCAGGAATGTAAGCCTGCTAACTATTTCAGGAGATGTTGACCACTAAAGCTCCTCCATCATTTCCCAGCATTGTGTAACTGTTGTGAAAAGATTAGCTAACTGCTTATTTGGGCTTCTGTAAACTTGCTTAATTGCTGCTCGTAAAAGGTGGGTTGGTGTTATCTGATATGTGCAGAAGTGCATGTCTACAGGAATGTGGGTTTTTCCTTTAAAAACCCCCTTTCAGCTTCAGTCAGGGCCACAGTACCGATTCCAAACAAGGAGCTGTGGTGAGTTAGAGCTTAAATAAAATTAGACAGGCAGATGTCTGTCAGTTCAAGGCCAGCCTGGTCTACAAAGTGAGTTCCAGAACATCCAGGACTGTTACACAGAGAAACTCTGTCTCTAAATCCAAACCAAACCAAACCAAACCAAACCAAACCAAACCAAACCAAACCAAACCAAACCAGCAAACAAACCAAATCGAACCAGCAAACAAAACAAAGCAAAGACAAACAAGCAAACCACCAATGCCTCCCCTCTACCAAAAAAAAAAAAAAAAAAAAAAAAAACTGGGATAGAGTCCAGGTGACCTTTCTGGCAGGTTTGAACTTTGTAACAATTTCATCCTCATGATAAACCTTCAATTGCTTAAGGACAGTGTCTATCTTTTCTTTGAGTTTCCTCTTTTTCAGGGTCTATGATTTTAATGCTACATTGTATTTTGTCTCTCTTATATACTTTACGGTTCTCCTGCTTGGCAAGCAAAAACCCAAGTATGTATATAATGGTTTTAGAAATTGTACCTCAGTGGCAGAGTGTTTGGCTACCTTGTATGGTTTCTGGAGTTCAATCCTCAGTACTGCAAAGAAAGAAATATAGAAAGACATAATATTTTAGTTGAATATGGTGACCCATGCCTGCAATCCCAGCATTTGTCATGCTGAATCAGGAGGATTGCAGCCAAGGCTATACAGTAAGTTCCAGGCCAGCCAGGGCTATAGTCTGAGATGCTGTCTGAACTGAATGGAAATTATTCCATTGAAAATGAGAAGTTAAAGAAATAATGTCGAAGTATATTGTGTGCAGTTTTACTTAATAATACAACATGATTAGAATAATTTATGTGGCATGGGAGTGGAGGAAGAAATAGAGAAATAGAATGAGGTAATTATATATTGGCAAAAGTTGATACTCCATCTTAAAAGTGTTTAAATAACAGAAGATATATATGAACACACAATTTTGTGTTGTGGCAATAAGTAGCAAGAATCCCATGGAGAAATGGTTAGGAGTAATATAAGATATGAGTCTGGGCCTGGTGGGAGAGCTGAGAGTTCTCTTTTATGTTTTGCTTTTCACTCTTTCTGTAGAGTCACTCTTTATTACTGTGAGCATTTCCAATTCTAAAATGTCTTATATGCCACTCAGAAACATACTTCAAAACCTATGAAAGATAGAAGCATTCTCATATATCAATTGGCCACTAAATTTGACTTAACTTGAATTATCTGGCAGCAAAATCTAAATGATGCAAAATAATAGTGCATGTATGTTTGCGAATATGTATGGAAACTTGAAATAATTTTATTATTGCCACATAGTATGTATATTTACCTTTAAAAAACTGTTATTGCTTGATTATGGCATGCTGTCCTAGGTCTCACCGAGTGTCCTATGGAATGTACAGTGTATTATTTTTTTTAAATCCTGATAAAAACTGTTTAATTATATAACTTCACACAATCTACCAATATATTTTGATCTTGTTTCTTCTCTCCTCCAACTCCTTCCAGATCTTTTCCCGTCTCCTTACCCATCTGACATTGTATTCTTTCTCTCCCAAAATCACAGAAGTGATAATCAAAACAAACTGAAAAAGATTAGTGAGACAAAAATACACAAACAAAAGAAAACAAAACAAAATGTCTACACACTCATACAAAGAAAAAACATAAAAATGAATGAAAATAAACAAAACCTCAAGAACATTTTTTTGCTGGCCAACTACTTATGAGCATGGGGCCTATCCTGGAATATGATTGATATATCCAGTGACACTCCACTGGAAAAACCAATTTCCCTTTTCCAGAAGGTATCAGTTGTAAATCGCTTCTTGGCTAGAGGTAGGACCACATCTGGCTTGAACCTCACTAGGTCTTATGTGTACTGCCACTAATTTTTTTCTCCTTTGTTTATTCTTTTTTTTAAATTTTATAATTAATTTAATTAAACATATCAGCCACGGATTCCCCTGTCCTCCCTCCTCCCACTCCCCAGCTTTCCCCCCCATCAACCCCCAATTCCCACCTCCTCCAAGGCAAGGTATCCCTTAGGGATTCAGCTCAGCCTGGTAGATTCAGTTGAGGCAGGTCCACTCCCCTCCTCCCTTCACTTAGGCTGACCAAAATGTCCCAGCATAGGCCCTAGGGGCCAAAAAGCCAGCTCATGCACTAAGGATAGGTCCTGGTCCTACTGCCTGGGGGCCTCCTAAATAGTTCAAGCTAATTGACTGTCTTACTTATCCAGAGGGCCTAATCCAGTTCCATGGGGGCTCCTCAGCTATTGGTTCATAGTTCATGTGTTTCCATTAGTTTGGCTATTTGTCCCTGTGCTTTTTCCAATCATGGTCTCAATATCTCTCCACAATAGAGTACTGGCAATGGTCGAGAGAAAGTCCGAACTGACCTACTCTGGTGATCAGATGGCCGAACACCCTAACTGTCTTGATAGAACTCTCATCCAGTGACAGATGGAAGCAGATGCAGAGATCCACAGCCAAGCCCCGGATGAAGCTCCTAGAGTCCAATCGGCGAGAGAGAGGAGGTATTATATGAGCACTAATTTTTTTAAAACACATAAAAATTTTTACTTTTTTAAGTGATTAAAATGTTTTGATTCATTTATTTTATTATTTTGTATGAGTATTTTGCCTGCATGCATATTTATGTACAACCTTCATGTCTCTTGGCCTTTGTGGTCAGAAGAGGTCATTTGATGCCCTGGGACTGGGGTTATCAGATGGCTATGAGTCACAGTATGGGTGCTGGGAATCAAACCTGGATCCTATGTAACAAACGTCATTGCTCATAACCACTGAATCATCTCTCCAGTGCCAAATTTTTGAAAAATGACTGGCCTTAATTGTTTTAGATATTTTATTGTGGGCTTGCAATGCTTTACTATTGGATCTCAACCTGAACAAAGAAACTATTTGGAATTGATACTTGCTGCCTAGTAGAAAATCAATTGTGTCCAATGGATGTCATTGGATGTTTCAACTACACTCCAGGGCACTTCCCATGTTCAGGAGTAGTTGTTCAAAACAAAGTGAGCGCCAAGACTTTTTTGTTTGTGTTTTGCTTTTTTTTTTTTTTTTTTGGTGTGTGTGTGTGTGTGTGTGTGTGTGTGTGTGTGTGTGTGTGTGTGTCTGTGTCTGTGTCTCTGTGTGTGTCTGTGTCTGTGTCTTTGTGTCTGTATGTTGCTCTCTCTGTTTCTCTGTATACACTTATATTTCATTTTGGCATCTTTTTTTTTTGTCTTACTGGCCCTTTACTTGTTTTGATTTTTGGTTTTGTAGTTTTATTGTTGTTATTTATTTATTTATTTTTTTTTGAGATAGAGAGAGAACATAAATTTGGGTGAGTAGGAAGGTAAGAAGGATCTGGGAAGAGCTGAGGGAGGGAAAAAGCATAATCAAAATATATTTTATGAAAAAAATTAAATATTTCACTGTAGGATTAATATGAGTAGTAGAACTCAGAAACAATACATAATAATTTTTTATGTTCTGACTAAAAACCAAGCCTGTATAATTACTTCTTTACTATAGCTATCATAGTTTCATTTATACAGCCTAGGAATGATCACATTGACTGGTTGTTTATAATGAAGTTACTGAATCAGTCAGAGCCTACTCTTTTTAAGAGATACAGTTGCCAGCTTTATTCCTGAGAGTAATGGAGAAGATGAATGTGTATTCACTACATGGTTGTGATAAATAACCATTTCCCAGGTGCATTTAAAATATCAACTGATGTGCTAAGATATGATTTCAAGGCAAGTTTGCAATAACTGGCTACTGAGGTTGTCACTACCTTAATATAGTGCGTAAAGTGTTATGTACAGTGTACTACCAAATTAAATGTACTTGATTTCATACACTAAATCCAATATTACTTACTGAGGTTATGACCCTGGGAAAGTCATCTTAGTGTGAGCTAAGTGATTTCACTTCTGTTCATTAATGTTAGGAGTGGAGACTTTATCTATGAAACAGCTTTTGCGATAATGTGAGTTGCTTTACATTCTCGGTAGGTAGTAGATGAAAAAAAAGATGGATATGCTACCACTACTAGGGAAAACAATACCACAAAGCAATGGTTTTTAAACTTAATAGTATATTCAAAGTATATACAGAGTTTTACAACTCCCTGTTCCTTAAATTGAATCTCATTATCAATTAAATTATATTATGTAAAGATGGGAGCCAGGTCATTTCATTGTTCAGGAAAGTTTGGGAACCAAAAACCTGAACTAAAAAAATCTTTGTTGCTGCCATTGAAACCAATTTAGTGTTCTCATATTAGAGGATCTTCTGCCTAATTGACTCTACAGGTGGATAGCTAGGGTCTGTAATAGCTTTCCTCAATTCCAGTGTAGCAAGTTCTTGAAAGTTTGGTCCCATTAGCTGACCCAAGTGAAACAAACATATGTGTGCGTTTTCGAAACCTGAAAAATTGAATATTTTAAAACTTACATTTTTATGTATTCCATTTTAGTATGTAAAAACATTAGTTCCTTCCACTGTCATAATTTTAACACAACATTTCAATCTTCCTTGTCCTCACATACTACATTGGAACATAGTTTTTAATATATTTTATATGGTCTTCTTGAAATGAAATACCTTGAAATGAAGTCAATGTCTCATTGTTTCAAAATCCTGTTCAGCAGTAATTGAAATGTTAGTGCGTAACCAAAAATACATTTTAATTTTGGTGACCATGCATCATTACTGATTTGTGTCGAGTCTTATATTCAAAGAAAGCAGTGAGGTCTTTTCATGTACACTGATATTATTCCAGGTCTTCTGTATCATGCTCAATTTTTAAGTCTAATTACAGCAATTTACATCTATTCATGTTAAATATACTTGTTCATTGTGTTATCTAGTTGAAAGTTTTTGGAGAGTAATTTTGTCATTCTGATTTGGTAACTAATTTTTCAAACAAAAATGTAATGTAATTAAGGTAAACCGGCATAGATAGTGATTATAGGATATTAAAAAAGACAAAATCATTTCTTTTTGTTGCTTTGTTTTAAAATAAAGTTTACTGTTTCCATATTATCTTTGGGCTTTGAATTGTCACCATTCCTTATAGTTTGGAACTGTAATCAGAAAAAAAAAATGTGCTGACATAGGTTCAGTCCTTCATGTAGACTAGGAAACAGAATTTTACTTAATTATTCTATTTCTCTTTGATTCAGGCAGGAGGTGAAAAAAAATGTACAAGTGTTCTAACTAAGGTCAGCACAGTGGGCATAGGAGTCCAATTGAGAGGCACCACACTCATCCTTGAAGTACAGTGAAGGCTTTCTGGACCATACAAATTTGAACCACAGGTAGGTTAACACCCAAGTTAAGAAGTAGGAAATGGCAAAGTAATATACTTATGATACGTTGGAAGTCTTTACCATATTCTTCTCTAAAAATAGCAATGTTGAGTAAAGTATATCACTATTGAAAATTGAATAGGCTTGAAAGACAGATGCTAACAAGAAGGAATAATTATGTAGCAGAAATGAACATGCTTCTATCCTTGCTAGGCTGTAATGTCCCATAATGACCTTTCTGGATATTGTAACAGCTCTATTCATAAGAGATAAAACTCCAAATACCTATCAATTTGTGAAGCAAAACATAAATGCTGGTATATTCATTTTATTCAACACTTTTTGAGGCAGAATCTTGCTATATAGTCCTGACAGGTCTTGATATTATAAGCCTCTTTTCTCTGCATTTTATTTCTTGGATTTAGGTGTGTATCACAAGTGCTGGTTAAATTTTATTTAATAATTAAAAGATATATCTGGAAATATATGATATGAGAGATAGTACACAAAAAGATGGAACAATTGGACATACTGACATAAATGTATTTTTTTATTTGGTTGAGAAACAAATGGAATAAAAACTTTGGTAAATTTGAAGATGTTCATGTTCAATTTAAGATGGCCTAGAAAATTTCTTGTAAATATATATGAGGAGATTAGTAGAATGATGCTTAGTGTAACACAGAGAGAAATTAGAAATTGCTTAACAGAGAATTAGATGAATCATGGAATGCTGTGTAACTAAGTATAATTATCTCAGGAATGGAAGTAAAAAAATGTACTTACTAACTAAATGAAGTTAGTTGCTGGATTACATAAAGTAATATATATATATATATATATATATATATATATGTACATATATATCTTTCAAGCACATAAAATAATTCTAGAACTAATTTAAAGGCATAAGAATATAAAATACATGTATAAACATTTGGATAAAGAATAAACCTAGGATTTGCATAAATGATTGTTTCTATGCTGTGAGAAATGATATACAGGAACTTAAACGTTAAGGAAAAAATATTTGCCAGATTTTGTGTTCATGAGCATTTGTTCCATTATCTTCTATAATCTAATTTTATGTTTTCATAATTAAAAAGGGAAGGAGGAAATTACAATTAGACTTGCTTCCCAGAAGAGTGTAAGACATGAAAATGATAAGCTATGTATGCAGGAAGGCACATTTAAATATTATGGTGTTCTTAGGACTGTGAAAAGAGGTCAAGACTCAAATACAGAGAAGCAGTTTGACTTTCACAGATAACAGCAAATGCTAACATTAAAATCTCTGTTACCAGGAATGCTCTTCAAAAAAGCAGGAAAACTGTAATTTTCTTAGTATATGCCAGAGCATAGTAGTATGAATGAATAGATACTCATATTGGGTCGCTGCTGGGAGAACATGGTCAGGCTTTTATGTGGGAAAATTATATTGCAGAGTCATGACTCCCTAGGTGGTAGATTTCATTCTATCTACTGCAAGCTATGTGAGAGATCTAGCTTTTTTTTTATTTTTCTGGCTGGCAGGGTGAAATGTCCATCTGCTTTACTGGATTTATTATGACCAATTTAGTTAAAAAGATGGTTCATGATACCACAACCACAGGGAGATCATTTATTTTATTAAAGAGATTTCCATTTTGACAATGATTGAGCCAAATTGACAATCACAGTAGTCTGTCTTCATAGTATGAATTGGAGCTGTCAAAAAATCACCATGTAAATACTGAGAAATGATACTTAATTTTACACACATCTAAGAAGATGCGGATGGTTGTTTCTGGAAGTCCGGGGCCAAAGAATTTGTTCTAAATAAGGCTAAGATTTTTTCTTTTATTCTCAAAATAGGAAAAGAGTCAGTGAAATTTATAGTTCTCTTATTTTTTGTTGTTGTTTTTAACATACTCTTCACAAAAACTACCATTCACTTTGCTCTTGTGGTGATACTTTGTTTGTGCTCTAACAAATAACAGCTCATTTGGATATCAGAGTGTGGAGCTAGCCACTAGAGGCCAGGCAGTGGTGGCACACACTTTTAATCCCAGCACTTGGGATCTCATGCCTTTGATCCCAATACTTGGGAGATACATGCCTTTAATCCCAGCACTAGGGATGAGAAAATAGGAAGTGATATGTCTGAGCAGAGAGAGGAAGTGATGAGGGAAGGTGGAGACAAGAGCTTCGGTCTGAGGATTCAGTAGAGGGAAGTCTCTGTAGTGGCTGGCTCCTTTACTGATCTTTCAGCATCACTTAGTATTCTATAATACTGTAAAATTGTAAAACCCCAATATCTGACTCTGGGTTTTTATTATTAAAACCAATTAGAATTCATGCTACATGCTCTTGTTTTTAGAAATCATTTTTTTTTTCTGCTTAAGAAGTATACTGTAATGCAATCATGTCTTTTTCTAATACCAACTATTGGAAATAGAGATACTTTATGTAGACACAATGAGTTTATTATGGACTGCTTATAGCTATGATTCTGAAGCAAGTATGTAATATTAATGATCATAGAACATTTAACAATAATAGAATTGCCAGTTAAGTACCTATTCTGTGCCTGGTAGAAAACTAAGTAGTATGTAAGGATTAATTCTTGCTACCTTTCAAAATATACTATTTCTTTACTTATAAGGAAACAGAAATCATAAAATTAAATAATTTTCCCAGGTCACAAAACCATTAAGCAAAGTATAAGAATAAGGATTCAGATACAAGAAATTTGCAGTGTTAACTATTTCCCAGTATCAGATACTGTCTAAAAACAACAACAAAGAAACCAAAGAACAGGGTTTGCATCTGAGTGGTAATAGCCTCCACAGTCTGTCTTTCCCTTCTTTGGGGCCTACATTCATTCACCTTTCCTGCCCTTTCTGGGTGTCAGTCAGGTTCTTAAATAATAGCAAAGTTCAGGTGACTTTACAGTGTCACTGTGGTATTCCTTGACATTCTTTGACTCTGGGAAGCAAATCAGACTCTGCAAAGGTGTACACAGTGAAGGCTTTGTCATTTGTTTCCTATGGCTCCGCAGACTTAGCATTTCAAAGTTGCTTACTGTTGACTTACAATTGTTTTACCAAGACATGGTTTCTAAAGCTGCAACTTCAGTGGTTTTGCTCTTGCTTTTCAGCTGGCTTTCGTCTCCCCCACATCTTTTCTTTTAGTTAATGATGTGTGACAGAACATTGAATTCACTAGGGGGAGATCACTGTTTAAAGTAATCCCATGGTTTACCATTTTTTGTCAAGATAGAATCCAGTAATGAGAATAATCACTCCCAAATTGATGTTTTTGAAATTTGGATGTTTCCTATATTTTTGTCTTAAAGCAGCTCCATCTGGATTAGTGTTGAAGGCCCAGCTGCCAAGCATAGGAAAGACAAAGGCAAGCTGGAAATGGAGGTGGGTGCATTGGGTTTGAACATTGCCAGCAGGAAAAAGCTGCTCAAGTCGGCACTCCTTATAGTCACATCACTGAAGGACAAGTTGGTTTATGAGACAACTGAGGAGAGAGCATTGTGTTGCCTCTAAAGCAACTGTGAAATCATCTCTCTCATACTAAAGGCAAAGCTTGAATTTGAGTATAAAATACCTTTTTCTAAGATGCCATTTGCTTCCTGGAACTGTAAAACAGGTAAGCATGAATATTCTGCATAGAACATGAAGGAAAATATTATTTACCACTATTGTTCTTTCCAAAGCATTGCATTTAGCCAATTTTGGAAGCAACTTGGTAAAGTCAATGTCATTATGGAAGAAGACATGCAAATTATCTAAGGTCATGGAATACTAAGTGACAAAGGAAAACTATCAGGCATGTCCAACCTATGTCCTGTAGCCCAAATGTGTTCAAACATAGCTGTGAATGGGGTCTAACATGTCTGTGGAGAATGATGATATGTTGTGTTGTCAAAATGTTGGAATCCCTTCCAGAGAGTCTGAGACTACATAATAATGATACTGCTAGCCAACATTTATTAAGAGTTCACTATAATAGACAATAGCAACATTTCAAAAGAGATTTAAAAAATATGATGTACTTATGATTGAAAACCCAACTCAACCAATGGAATATAAGTAATGGATGAAAATTCTTCCACCCTAATAAGGATAAAAACTAAAATCAATTTAGCACTTACTAAGGGCCATGCTCTGGATAAAGTATTTTACATTCATTATCTCATTCAACCCTTACAGCTATACTTTGAAGGGGCTAAAGTCTAGGGGGAAAAGCAGACAATAATCAAATAATCTCATAAATAAATTAAAATTGCAACTGTGATGAGTCTTAAAAGTAGTTATATAAATGCATAATTAAGGGGAATGCTCTAGTCATGAAGATCAAGAAAGTCTCCCCTGAGGGAGGGAGTAAGAGTGGGGAAATGCCTGTGCAAAAGCTTAAAGGGAATGAAAGGCTTTTGGAAAAGTGAATCCAGGCCAGTGTGAAACAAAAAGCAAAATAAACATAGGCCTGGAGTATGTGACGGCTGGGGAGCCAAGAGAAGGTAGGATCCTAAGTATGAAAGGCGATCAGGCCATAAGAGGTAACAACACTATATGAAAGGAGTATGACCTACTCAGTTTTGAGGTGGTTACTCTGGTTGATTGAAGACCATGTGAAGTGTGATCCTATTCCATTGTATACATGTATGAAAGTTTCAAAAAACAAAATTATAAATAAAAGGAACATTACAAGAGAATAGATGAAAAGACACAAGTTAGGCAATAGCTATATTTATTCGGACAAAAGATTATCATGATAAAGCAGGTACCTGTGGTCGAACTGGAATGACTCTGGTCAGTTCAAGAAACTTTAAAGTGTCTATACTGAACCAGTCTTGGTGACATATGATATTCTGGGATTAGTCTACTAATAATCCTGCTATGGACTTAATTTTGTCTGTCAAAATTCATACACTGATACTTTAACTCCTAGTTTGATTTGATTTAATTATTTAAAGAGACAATTAAGTTTCAATGAGGTCACATCCTGAGGCTCTAATACAGTAGGTGTGATGTGTTTCAAAGAAAAAGGAAAAGACTAGGGACTTGGGTCAGTGGATAAAGCACTTGTCTTGCAAACAAGAGGACCTGAGTTTCAATCCCTAGTGCCTAACTGAAGCCAGGTGTGGTTGCATCTGTAGTTCTAATACTCTTACAATAAGAAGGCAGGTGGAGGCAAGTGAATCCCCACATCTTATAGGCTACTTAGTCTGGTATATGCTGCTGTGAACAAGAATTCCTGTCTTAAACAAAGTAGGTAAGGACTATACCTGAAATTGTCCTCTGGATATATCATGCATGTGCTCATGTTCACAAACATGTACACATGAGTGTACACACATGCACATGTGCTATGTATCACACACAGATAAAAACAAAAAAGAGGCATTAATCATGCTGGTTTTTTGTTTTGTTTTTAGAAAAAGGCTATATTTAATACAACTTAATCTCAGATGTCCAGATTTTTATAACTGAGAAAAATAAATTTCTTATGGCTTAAACCATCCAGTCTGTAGTATTTTCTTATTGTTACTGAAGCTAATACACATTCTGAGATTTCATGTTTGAGCAACTGGTTAACTGTGATGGTGGCAGCAGTGAAGAAAACATAACAGAAAAAGTTCCAGATTCATAACAAAAGATGAAGAAATGGAGAAGAATTTACAGTCACTCATACATGTCCAAAAACTGGTCTGGATGATTCTGAACCTTACATTATTAATTAATATTTTAGGATAAGGTAATAGGACAGAAAAAAAATGAGTCTACTGTAGGCCCTGAAGTGAAATTATGATTTGCATTTTCAAGAGCAAGTGCCAGTTTAATCATATAACATAGAAGAAAAGTAATCTGGACAAATAAATACCACATCCTTTGTTAAAACTGCTCTAAAAACCAGAACCTGGACCTGCCTGGCTTCAGACACATATCTCAGAAGCAAAGTTGACTGTTTTCTATAGAGGAGCTGGAGATCTGTGTTCTCATTGCTTAAGATTCCCCATATTACTGCTAAGCAATGTTAACGTGTTTACAACCTTTGAAGTTTCCTTAAGCTCTAGAGGCTGTACTCCAAAGACACAGCTTCCAGGTATATGAACCAGATTGATTCCAAACAAAAACGGCTAACAATGGAGAGATACTATGTTAACCCATTTTTCTGCTCTCTCTCCTTTCCTCCTTCCCTCCCTCCCTCCCTCCCTCCCTCCCTCAGTCATTTCTTTCTTCCCCTCAATGGTGAAGAGCAAGAATGAAAGGAAAATAATTGAAATTAAATACAAAGATTCCTGGATTACTTAATAAGGAAAATGAGTATTTTTATATGCTAACAAAACCTTATAAAAGATAGTTTTAATATTTTGAACTTTTATTAAAACATATCAAAGTTTTATTTTGTTGTCACCATAAAATAACAAAATCTATTGACTTTATACTTAATGATTTAGTATTACTTTGAAATTTAATTTCATCATGGATAAAACAACTTTGTTTTTTTCAATGTTCAGGTATGTAAAAGACTAACTTCACTTTTATAAAGCAGTGAGGAGAAGTGATTTGTCCATGGAGACTTTATAACTTAGATGAACTTGGTCACCAGTTATCACTTGATCATTCTCTAAATTTTACTTTCTTCCTAACTCAAATACTCAGAGCCATGCTTAAGTATTTGTCTCTTTGTATATTCACTGGGCAAATAAATAGTTTAGGATACTGTCATTATCTTCAGGTCCTTAGGGCCCTCCAACTTCATTCCAAAGCTTTTGTTCTTGCTCCATATGGAATTGACTTTTGGTTTCTTCTTAATAACTTCATTTTTTCCTTTCAGTCTTTGATATCTTGGCTGTTAAGATTGCCTGTCATCTACGAATTCTTATTGATCTTCTTATTTCTAGGCACCTGTCTTTAGCTTTGTCCAGATCTGGTGGAATATAGGCTTGAACCGTTTTGTGGGGCATCATAAATCACTTTTATCTTGACATGTTTTTTAAAGAAACACTTAGACATAGAACAGACATTTAAACTAACTGCAATGTTAACTTTCCCCAACTATTAGGCTTTCAAAGGAAAATTGTTTGACATTGTGATGTCTTACTTTAAATCTTTCTACTCTATAGTCTCTGTGGCATGCAATTTTCAATCTAACTCTTGTACATTAGGAAACAAATTTCCTGGACTAACCCCAATTATAATTATACAGAAAACGATGCTGCTGCATTTGTGGTCTGGACTCACCTACCACCAGATGATGAGAGCTAATTGATACCATCATTGCTAATAGAAGGAGGTAATGAGAATATTCTCCCAATTCTGTTACTTAGGAAACCTAGGTACATTTTAGTATATTTACTGTCCTGACTTGAAATAAGTGTTTTTGGTGACATCAGGCATATGAATAGGAATTTTATTTACTTACTTATTAAACCACCTTCATCATTGTCTGAAATTTTTGCCTTACTAAGCAGAAAAGTATGTGAAGTATGTTATTGCATCATTTTTAATGAGAGAGGTAGAACGTATTACTCAACTGTTGGTACTATCTTTCAATAACAGAGTACTCAGTCATGGTTGTACTTTATCACATAGATAGAGGGCTAATTCAGAGATCTCTGGTAGAAAATGGAAAGACACAAAAAGTACTTGTCATCCCAGCTGTCACATCCTGTTTTCTCACCATTTGTGGACAATACTTAACAGTCATGACATCCTTTTCTACTGAGGATGACAAGGCCTCAGAATTCTGTTTAACAACCCAAACCAGGCAGCAAGTATCATTAGAACAAAGTTGGCTCCTAAGATGAGACCAATTATTCTTTTTCTCCCCTTTTATTGAAAACAGATTCTTTTCTCCTACAATATATCCTGATTTCAGTTTCCCCTCCTTCTACTCATCACAATTCCTCTCCACATCCCCTCCCATCTGGATCCACTCCCTTTCTGTCTCTCATTAGAAAAGAACAGACTTCTAAGAGATAATAAAACATTACGAGATAAAAAATAGTAAGATAAAACAAAAGCTATCACAACAAATTTGGGCAAGGCAACTCAACAGAAGAAAGAGAGCCCTAAGAGAAGTCAAAAGAATCAGAGATCCACTTTATTCACACATTCAGGAGTCTTATATAAATACTAAACTAAAAGCTAAAATATATATGCAGACGACCTGGTGCTGACTCATGTAAGTCCTATGCTTGCTGCCTAAGTCTCCGTGAGTTCACATCGCTCAGTGATGCAGAGGGCCGTGTTCTCCTGCTGTCCTCCATCCTCTCTGGCTCTTACACTCCTTCAGCCTCCTCTTTTACAGGGTTCCCTAAGCTCTGAGGGGAGGGATTAAATGGAAACATCCCATTTAGAGCTGAGTGTTCCAAGGTCAGTCTCTATCTCTGTGTGTCTTTGTCTGTCTCTCTGTGTCTCTGTCTGTCTGCCTGTCTGTGTCTGTCTGTCTGCTGTCTGTCTGTCTGTCTGTCTGTCTGTCTGTCTCTCTCTCTCTCTCTGTGTGTGTGTGTGTGTGTGTGTGTGTGTGTGTGTGTGTGTGTGTGAGTGTGTGTGTGATATCTTGCTGTGGATCTCTATAGTCATCCCCATCTGCTTCAGGAAGAAGCTTCTATGATGATGGCTGAACAAGGCACTGAACTGTGAGTAGAGCAGAATGTCATTAGGAGTCATTTTATCACTACTTTCTTTCTTCTTTTTTTTTTTTTTTTTAATAGCAGTGGTATCGGTTTTACCCCAGGTCTCTGGGCTATCTAGTCTTTGGTACTTGGTCACCCAAGCAGTGTCAGGTATGGGTTCCATCTCATGTAGTGGCCCTTAAATCAAATCAGACATTGGTTGGTTACTCTCCCAGGCTTTGTGCCATCATCACCCTAGCATATTTTGCAGACAGGACAGATTGTGGATCAAAAGTTTGTGGTCGAGTCAGTGTTTATGTTTATCTTTTAGTAGACTTCAGAGTATCTTCCCATACCAAAGACAATAGAACATAGGGGTAAAAGTACTATGTAGCCAACAACTTGCCCTCTCCATGTTCAATGAGTTGTGTGGGTATTGTCTTCAGCAATAGGGCCTTCCTGTAAAATTGTAGAGGGCAAACTTTTGTCTTGGCCAGAACCTGTGTTATTTGGGGATTTCCATGGGACCCCTTTGGCCAACAACTCAATTGGGTATAACTCACTTCCAGTAATGGAAGTTTTGTTTGGTAAGAAGAGATGGCCAGTTGGGACTCATATTCCCCATTCTTTGGACATTCATTGGGATCACCTTAATATAGTTTAGGAAGTTTCAACTGCGATAGGTTTGAGACTACCCCTGATATGTCCCTCAATTCTGGCTGTCTCTACCCATATTCCCTTACCCTCCTTACCTTATCCTTATGTTTCAGTCTCCTTTGCCCCCAGTTCACCCATTAAATCTATTCTACTTCCCCCTCCCAGGGAGATCTTCTTCCTCTATAACTAACCTCTCTGAGTCTATGGATTATAGTTTGGTGGTTGTCATTGTCTTCACAGCTAATATTCACATATAAGTGAGTACATTCCATGTTTGACTTTCTGGGTCTGGGTTACCTCACTCAGGGTGATTTTTTTCTAGTTCTGTACATTTGCCTGAAATTTTCACATAGTCTTTTTTGAACAGCCATGTAATCCTTCATTGTGCAAATGTATCTCATTTTCTCTATCCATTTTTGTGCTGAGGAACATCTAGGTTGTTTCTAATTTCAGGCTATTTTAAACAGAGCAGCAATGAACATGGTTAAGCAAGTGTCCTTGTAGTATGGGGGAGTGTCCTTTAGGTATATGCCCAAGAGTGGTATAGCTCTATCTGGAGGTAGATCAATTCCCATCTTTCAGAGGAACTGCCACAGATTTCCATAGTGACTATACAAGTTTGTATTCCCTCCAGCAGTGGAGGAGTATTCCCCTTGCTTCACATCCTGGCCAGCAGGATCTGCCACATATGCTTTTGATCTTAACCATTCCGAAAGTTGCAGGATTGGCACAGGAGAACACTTCCTAAACACAACACCATTAGTGTAGGCATTTAGATAAACAACTAACAAATGGGGCCACATGAAGTTGAAAAGCTTCTGTAAGGCAAAAGACAACATTATTAGGACAAAGTGGCAGCCCAACAGAATGGGAAACAATTTTTTTTACCAACTCTACATCTGATACAAGACTAATATCCAAAATATCTAAAGAACTCAAGAAACTATATATAAAATATAACCCACAAATAACCCAGTTAAAATAGGGTAAAGATCTAAGAGAATTCTCAATAGAGGAAACTCGAGTGGCTTAGAAACACTTAAAGAAATGTTCGATGTCCTTAGCTGCCAGGGAAATGCAAATCAACTATTATTACTATGTATTGTATCTGAAAGCTCTTTCAGTTTTTCCTAGTGTTAGTTTTGAAGTTTTGGACTGGGAATAATGAATATCTTTTTACAAGTGAAGAAGTAAAGAATATGAAAAGGAGGAAAGGGCCTGTTTTGGGATAGAGAGAAAATTAATGAGAGAGATCCAGTAAAATAAGCTAAGGCACAAATGCCTTAAATTTCTTACATGAAAACCCCTAAGTTATCTTTCAGGAAAAGCCCATAGAAGCCAGTAAAGGATCTTCTGAAAACAGCTTCTACTCTTATGGTCCCATAAAGTCAGGATCTATTGCAGTGAATATGCTGAATTCCTCCCCTCCAAAGGAGAAAAATATGACCTGTAGAGTGGTGACCATCTATCTATACATACACAAAAGAACCCCCAAATTCTGCCTTTTGTTGTTCAATCAACAAGCAGCTTTCCCCCTCTCTTATAAGTTTTCTCAAAACAAACTAGTTAGTTAGTATGCTAGCAGTTTTTCTTCCATTAGATGCTGGCTTTTGTCTTATAAAACCTGCTCCACCATATAACAAAGGGACCTTTTAAAATTGAGGCTTCTAGGAGTACCCAGCCACTGCCCAAATGACTTCATTGTGTTCCTCAGGCCTACTCTTTCCCTGAGTCACTTCTTTTCAGCTATCTCAGCTGCTAGGAACAGAGAACCTTGCAGGTAGATCTCCACAATGGAAACTGAATGGCTCCCTCAAGTAATAAACATTTCCTAGATGCCATTGGGGCCTCCTTATAGAACCAGACCCATGATAATGATCAACTGAAACAGTTTTTTAAATACTATTTGACTATACCTCCTCCGTCCTTGCTGTTATCCTTTCACTATATAGTAGAGAAGCTCTCATCAGTACCTCTGGAACAGAATGTAAAATGCCGATCAACCTGTTCTTTTGCAGATTAGTCACAATGGATACATTCTTTTCTTACTTTACCATGAGCTGTCTATCTGAGTTCACAAGGTGGCAAGTAGTAGAATGTGGTGTAGGGATGCTGTAGGGATGCCAAGAGTGAGGACTATGGCCTAAAATTCTGGTAGCATTTTGTCCACAAGGCTGGCCAAGGCCTCTGGTTACAATGTTAGCTTTTATGCATGTCAGAAGGCAAGGCTGAGTTCAGTTTCATCAGTAGTACTCCACAGTCTTGCATGTGACTGGTATACTGCTTCTTTAAGTTAGGGGTTTCTAATCTTACTAGCATGACACAAACCACTCTGATAATCACAGTTAATCACTTATTGAGGTTAAACACAAAGGACCTTAGAAAAATAGAGTTATATCTGAAAAAAGAAGGGGGATAATTGGCATTGCTCATACGACTAGCTCCATGATGGAAAGAAGAGAGTGAAAAGAGAATGTATTGTCCAGAATATGAGGTTATTAGGAAGGGAGACTTCTGAAGTAAGTCAATATTTTATAGTGAGTAGGTTTGGTTAAGGTAAGCAAGCACACCCAGGGAGGTATCCTTAATAAAACATAAGCTTTTGAGCTGAAACAATGGCTCGGTGCTTAAAGTTCTAGTCATTAAACTATGAAGATCAGAGTTTGAATGCACAGTACCCATGTAAATGCTGCCTGCCAGTAATTTCCACTGTTCAGAAGGTGGAGAGAAGTGATCCCTAGAGAAAGATAGCTAAGTAGATTTGCCATATTGGAGAACTTTGGATTTAATTGAGAGACACCTCCCCCAAATCAAATAACATGGTGGAAAACAATGACATCAAATTAGGGCTTTCGATGTATGCACACAGTCGTGCATACACACCTGGACACATACCCATGCCCACAGGTGAGCCCACACATATTTAAACATACTTACATATGTCACAGGTACTTGAGTATTAGCAAAACAAAGCTTCTTCCTGTGTTCATCTGTCTATCTCTTCTTGGGCTATTGAGTAGTTTGGAGGAGAAAGTTTTAGTGAGTATGTTCACAAAAAGTGGAAAGCCTTGGGATGGTAATCACCCAAGCTGAACTGACTGACAGAGTATACTTTTATGGGCATTAAAGCAAGAGCTCTGTCAGTTTGTACATCCACTGAATCCAGGCCTCTGTACTGAGAAGCTCTGTGTCCAATGAACTTAGGCACAATGGCAGAGGAGATGGACTTGCATTCTTTTCACAAAGGGAGCCAAACATGGGTGTCAGAGTTCATTTACATCTCAAGAACAAGTCACCAGTGGAGTAAATGTAATCACTGTAATTTAGAGTGGGCCTAATTAGCACATTTGTTAGTAACTAAAAGAACTTTACAATTATGTCTGAATTAATGAATAATATCCTGTGTATTCATAGGGAGGCTGTGAATAAAATCCAAGCTGCTGTTAATGGATAACCAGGATTCCAACTGAACATGAATCTTGCTGATAAACAAACGTCCCATCCTTTCACTAGGGTAAAGCCACTGTGGTTTTTAGTTCATATCTTATTAAATATCTTCCTTGAAGCCTAGGGAATGATACATATTTTCAAACTAACTCAGAGATAAGGCAACAGTAGCATGTTTGTATTATTAACAATGTTTACTGTGGCAGTTTAAACAACCATAACTACAGGAAAATATAAAACAGTCACAAACTTTGTAATCATAAAGGATTTAATGGGTTTCCCTTAAAAGCCAATATTATCTGGGTTTCTGAAAGTACTTGCTATTTAAGGATGTACTATTTTTTATTATGATTGTCTATTGGGAAATGACCCATTTTTAAAGCTAATTAATGGCAGAAGCAGAAGATGAATGAATTTATCAAAACCGCAATTGATCTGGTTTGACACATGAGAAGGGTATAATATTTAAATAGAAAAAGAAAATAATTTTCTATTTACAGATGAAAGCATAATATAAAGGAAGGGCTAATATTTTATAGATGCAGAAATAGTACATTCTAAGTCTTTTGTGTCATGTCTAAAAGGTTAAAGTACATTTACTCTCTGAAACATTTTGCAGAATATTTATGAGCACAATATCATGCTTATGTAGCTGGTAATAAGGAAGGGAAAGAAGGGATCATTGTTGTTTTAGCACAATAAAGCCAAGGATGGAAGAATGTAGAGAAAGTGTTGGAGAAGCATGGGGAACCAGTAAAAAGGCTTTGATTAGTACTCTGAGTTGTTTTCCTGCCTACTGTGTAAAGGCTTTGGACAGATCTTAGCTCACTGTAACAATTCCCTAAGTGGTAAGTGCTGCTATTGTTACTTGCGTTTCCTTTCCAAGCAGCATGCACATTTCCAACCTCTTCTATTTTATGAAAATTTTTGATCTCTCATAAAATGATTTCTTTCTTTGTTGCTTTATTATTTATTAGTTATTTTAATGTATTTTTAGTAGTTCTTTGGAAGCTTTGTACAAAGCATTTTGATTGTATTCACTTTGTTTCTACAAACTCTTCCCAGATCCATCCACCTTTTCTACCCACTCAAGTGTTTGTGTCTTATTCTTTCTTTTTAAATCTTTTAAGAATTTAAATTTTTAAGAATCTCTACTCCCCCAATTCTTACCCCTATTCCCTTCTCACCCAAATTTGTGTCCTTTTTAAACCAAACTCATCAAGACTTGTTTGTGCTGTCCAAATACTGTTGTATGCATGGCTTCCATTGGCACATTAACTTCTCAGGGGAGAGTCTTAAGGAAAACTGTCGCTCCTTCTCTCAGCAGCTAACAATTGTCAGTAACTTCCCAGCTAGGGTAAGATTGTTTGCTTACTTCCCCTCTCCATGCTAGGATTTGGTCAGGCTCAGGCTACCACAGGTTTTGTGCATGCTGTCAGAATTGCCGTGAGTTTCTATGTGCAGCTGCCCTGCTGTGTCCGGAAAAGGTTTCCTTATAGTCACGGTCACCATGTTGGCTCTTACACTCTTTCTGGTTTCTCTCCTGAAATGATCTCTGAGCCTTGGGAGGTGTGTGTGTGTGTGTGTGTGTGTGTGTGTGTGTGTGTGTGTGTGTGTGTGTAGTATATATGTTCCCTTTATGGCTAAGCATTCTGTAGTCCCTTATTCTCTGGACTGTGGCCAGTTGTGATTCTCTGTGTTAATCACCATCTACTACAAATAGAAGCTTCTCAGATGAGAACTGGGTAGTGCATTATTCTGTGAATTTCAGAATCTAATTTATTTGAATTTTTAATAATTTTATATTTTAAAAACACAAGACATCAATACTGCATCTACATCACTCCTGCCCTCATCTCGTTGAACCCCTCTTTCCCAACTCCCAAATTTATGACCTCTCCTTTATTTAGTATTGTTACACACACACACACACACACACACACACACACACACAAAACCTACTAAGTCCATTTTTTTTATCATATGTTCAGGGCTGACTACTGCAGTTTGATCCCTGGAGGCAACTGATTTTTTCCCCTATGAGCAGCATTTGACCTCCTTTAGCTTTTCATCTAAGGGTTGGCCCATGTGAAATTTTCTTGGCATATTGACTGGTGTTTTCATTATGCTGACCCCGTTCAAGCAATCATATCGCTGAGAATTCATGGGTGTATATTTTCTGTCAAGTTTAGGGAACATGATTTATCCACAGGTGCCATGGGCCTCTGGATTTTAGAATCTGTAAACCTCATCTTCCATTATTTTCTCTGAGCGTTACATTTAGGGATTACATTGCAGATGGACCAGTTGGAGATCAACACCACACAGTTACAAGTCTTTGTATTCTGACAACCTGTATATCTCTTTAATAAATTAAATCTGTTGAAAAAAAAGAGAAACTGATGATGGGTGAGAGCTACATTTATCTGTGAGTATAAGGATAGATATTTAGAAAAAAAGAAATTATATTGGTTAAAAACTAGCAGTAGTAGATTCTCTTCTCAAGTATATGACCACTTCAGCCACAAGCAGTTGGCTGGGTTTACAGTAATAGGCATGAATTCCTTTCAATTGAATGGGCCTTAAGTCCAATTAGAGGAATGTTGGTTCCCCATGATATAAGTACCACTGTTCCACATTTGGGAATATCTTGGCATGCTGGTCATTTTGGTTTGGGCTTTACAAAGCTGGAGAGGACAATTGATGAACGATTTTTGTGTCACATTTTCTGATACTATGAAAATCATTGCTTAGGAAAGAGGCTTCCAGATCAGTTATAGCTCCTGGAAGTCATGTGTCCAAAGAGTATGGTGTTGTCGATAATGGGGCCTTACATTCATTCAGGGAGGAAAAAGCAATGGACTTCATTTTCCAACCACTCAACAGTAGGCTTTCTGTGCATGGTACCAGGGTTTTTGTTAGATACTCAGTAGCTCTTTCAGGAAACATTATTACCCCAAGTGACATAACTTCTTTACACTATGTATCTATGTATCATCTATCTATCTATCTATCTATCTATCTATCTATCTATCTATCTATCTATCTATCTATCTATCTATCATCTATCTATTATATGGACTTTTAAGCATAAAATAACATGATGCCTTATGTCTTTTCAAACTTCCTAGTATTATTATTTATCCCTCCTTTCCACAGATAATACCCGCCCCCATCTTTCCCATTTCCTACTTCATTGCACCTGTGTCTTGCTGTTAGTTACTCCTGAGCTCCTCTCTCCTTTGTCCCTTTTTGCTTTCCGGCTTTCTATGGTTCTCTAGGTTATATACCCAACCCTAACGATCTGGAACTAAGAACCGCATTAGGATAGAACATGGAACATTTGTCTCTCTGAGTCTGTGTTAGTGCACTCCATACAATATGTTCTAGTTTCACCCATTTACCTGCAAATTTGATAGGTCCATTATTATTATTTTTTTTAACAGATGAGTAAAATGCCACTGTGTATACGCACCACATTTTCATTATCCATTCATCACTTGGTGGCCATTTAGATTGCTTTAATTTCCTAGCTATTGTGAATAGAGCAGTAATGAACATGGACAAGCAAATATGTGTAGAGTAGGATGTGTAGTCCTTTGAGCAAAAGCCAAGCAGTCATATAGCTGGGCCATATGGTAGATTATTTGTAGCTTTTTGAGAATTCTTAATTTTGATTTCAATACAAGCATCAGCTTGTAATCCCACAAACATTGAATGAAAGTTCCCTTTTCCTCACAACCTCCCCAGCATGTGTTGTTAGTTGTTTTGCTGGTATTAGCCATTCTGACTATAACACAATGAACACTCTGAATAATTTTAATCTGTATTTCCATAATAGATGTTGTTTATACTTTCTACCTTCATTTGGCTTGAAATATAGACAGAAGCAAGAAGGTACTGCAAACCATTATGTTAAGTCCTTATAGATGTGTACAGAATCACTGAAAGTACTTCCTGATATTACTTATATGTGGGCTCTAAACGATGGCTCTAATAAAACCTGAGCATAGAGTGGTGATTACCAGAGACTGAACAGGAAGGCAGGTAAGGAGGAATGGGGAAAAATTCACTAATGGATGTCAAATTAGTTAGAGTAGGCAAGAAACTCTGCTATGCTATTGCAAATTAATGTGGGTGACTCGAGATGACTATATTGTACCATTCATTGAAAAAGAACCTATAATGACTGTGCAGATGCTTAGTTTTATGGCAAGTTGATGCAAGTTACAGCCATCTGAAAGAGGAAATCTCAATTGAGAAAGTATATCTATCAGACTGGCCTGTAGACAAGTCTGTGGGGAATTTTCTTGATTAATGATTGATGTGACATGGCCCGGCATACTTTGGAAGGTCCTAACCCTAGGCAGTAGTCCTGGATGATATATACAGTAAAGCAGGCTGAGCAAGTCATATAAGCAGTTTTCTTTCATGGATTCTGCTCTAGTTCCTGCCTCCAGGTACCTGCTTGAGATTTTGTCTTGACTTCCCTCAAGAGACTATGACCCATGATGTGTAAACCAAGTAAATCCTCTTCTCCCCAAGTTGCCTTTGGTTTTGGTCTTTATTACAGCAATAGAAATCAAACCAGGACAGAGATGGCATAGTTAGTGAAGTGTCCTGCTGTAGAATATTATTTTAGCTGGGGAAACATGTGTTACATTTGTTTATGTTGTGGAATATTACTTTAACTGTGTAAAGGTGTGTTACATTTGTTTATGCTACATTTGTTTAACAATGTAAGGATGTGTATTTTATTATGTAAAGATGTGTTGCATTTGTTTCACCTTGCCTGCCTAAGGCACCTGATTATCTAATAAAATACTGAATGACCAATAGCTAGGCAGAGAAAGGATAAGCAGGCCTGGCAGGCAGAGAGAATAAATAGAAGAAATTTAGGCTTGAGAGGAAGAATGAGAGAAGAAGGAGGAGAGAACGAGGGGCAGACCCAGGGCAAGAAGCCACGCAGCCACCAAGGCAAAAGGTAGATAAAGAGTAAAAGGTTAATTTAAGTTAAAAGAGCTAGCTAGAAATGAGCCTAAGTGAGGCCGAGCGTTCATAACTAATTTGGGAGCTGGTTGGTGGCCTAAAAGGAAAAGCCTGGTATAGTGCCATATGTACATACAAGCTGGAGGACTTGAATTTGGATCCCTAGTACCCGGAAAAGTTATGTGAAGGTGGAGACAAGATTCCTAGAGATCATTAGCCCACAAGTCTAGCTGAATATTTGTGCCCCAGGTTTGCTGAGAGACCCTTCCTCAAATAATATGGAGATCTATTAATGAAGACACATTATATTCAGCTGTGGCTTCCACACACACACCTAAGTGCAAACACCTACAAAAGCAAATGAATACACTTCCTATCATGCAGATACATGTGCGCGCGCACGCACGCGCACACACACCCCCTCCAAATAAATGTTATAAAAATTTAAGAATAGTTCCTTCCTTGACATAGAATTCTGACAGTTTTCCTTTGCTTAAATCTGAGGGAAGATGAGCCTGAAAGATTTCTCACTGAAAGGTGTATGTACCTGCAATACTTTGAAAGCACATAAGGAGAGACATCTCAGGCTAGGTGAGTATAAGGTGTTTACAATGGTTTTGTGGGGGCTTTTCTAGGTATTCATGATAGATTTTAAGAGATTCAGATCTTAAAACTAAACTAAATGGACTCCTTTTTGTTATTCAAAAGATTTATAAAACATTTTTTTGTTGTTTTTTGGGGACAGGGTTTCTCTGTGTAGCTTTCTGCCTTTCCTGGAACTCACTCTGTAGCCCAGGCTGGCCTCGAACTCACAGAGATCCGCCTGGCTCTGCCTCCCGAGTACTGGGATTAAAGGTGTGTGCCACCACCGCCCAGCTATGGTTTTCAACCACTTTCTAATGTGACTTGAAGCTAAGCATGGAAAGGAGGGAGGGGGAGACAGAGAGACAGAGAGATTACAAAATACGTCCAACTGAAGATGGTGTTTAAAACTTACTTGAACCCATTATCTCATTCCTATTCTTTCATTAGTCAGCTGCAAAAATTAACTCTAATTTTCTTCTTCACATTGTACACTGTTGAATAAATGAATAATATTTGGATAATCTGTTAATCTAAAGCTTTACATATTCTTTCAAGTTAAATATGTAAAGTGGTAACTGGAAAACACATCAATTGTTCCATAGAATGGGAAAATGAAGTTTTGGTTTATAACTAGTAAGAAAATAATAGAAGAATTTGTATCAATAAAGGACATGAACTTAATGACTACCTAATTTATCTAAGATTACTACACCTAATTTGTGGCCAAACTGAGTGTTTACAAGGGATACTAAGGTTCTGTTTGTTACTTGTTTGCTAAAGCAACATTGATGAGATAGTTCTAGTTGTAAATGGATATTGTTTTATACCATTTCATGAGCAAAGACAACTAACCATTCCTAAAAGTTAAAGGGAAGTATATAATACCATTCCCAGAAGTCTGAGTGAAGTATACAGTAGTTACTATGTTTATACTGACAAGTCTCTGCTCCATATGATAAACTCAACTCTTTCATGATATGAGAATTTTTTACCAAATCAAAGTTATATTATCAGGAAGCACTCTAAATGTTCACTTAACCTTTGAATATACAAGTTGGATACTTTGAAAAGTCATACCTATGTATCAGTCTATATATTTCAGTATATCTGGGGAGTGTGGGTACGAAGGAAATATGGACAGGATTTCATGCTTAAAGCCAACTATAGCTTTGTAATTGGCACCTATATTTAACTGAACACAAATAAATGCCACATAATTGAAGATTTTCCTATTCTTCAAAGCAATGTCTCCTCTCTAGTCTTCCCTACCGAAGAAAACAGCATCATTAAGTCATTAAAAATCTGAATATTGGGTCTGGTGAGATGGTTAAGTGAGTATGAAAGCTTGTTGTGCAAGTTGAGTTCCATCACCCAATCATGCAATCATGTGTAAAGATTGAAGGAGAGAAACATTTCTACCAACTAGTTCTCTGAACTTCACATACATACTGTGCCACATATTACACACACACACACACACACACACACACACACACACACACACACACTAAACAGAGACTAATAAAAATTTCAATTAAGTAAAACCTAGATGAAAACTCCCTCACTATGTAATCTACCAACAGGTCCTGTTTATCCAAGTCAGTAATGTACATTCAATCTGACAGTTTATCTTGATCTCTACCTTCTAATCCAAGCCATATTTATTTCTCATTTGGATGATTAAATGAATAAAACCTAAATAATCTCCTCACCTTCACCTTAAGTCCATTCTATTTATGGAGTAAAACTAATATGGTATTTAAAATAATAAATTGTGGTGGTATTTTACTTGTACTGAAATGTGATTTTGATTGTATGTTAATAAATAAAGTTGCCCAGGGGTCAGAGCTATTAGAGCCATAGCAAGTGCGTGGCGGTGGTGGCGCACGCCTTTAAGGACCTGGAGGGCGGTATATACAGGCAGTGACAAGGCAGTCACGTGTTTAGGTTTACAACCAATGAGAAGGCAGAACAGCTAGACTATATAAAGACATACACACAGGAAGTAGGCCCTTTTTGGAGAGCTCTCTTGGCTGAAGCAGGATTGCTGAAGCAGGAAGGGTGAGGTTCTTAGTTCTGACCTCTTGGCTTTCTTCTCTGAATTGACTCTGTGTTTCTTATTTAATAAGACAGTTGGTTACATCTACAATAAATTACATTAGTTTTATTTGATACATAAAATATAAAAATAATACATTCTTATAGACTATTATATTTCAGTATATGTATATATTTTTTATGTTTAAATAAGCTTGAAAATATTCATATCTTCAATTATATGCAATTTCATTATGGCACAAGGGTGCCATAATCCTATTTTAGTGTGTATGTGTGTATATGTGTTAGTGTGTGTGTGTGTGTGTGTATGTGTGTGGCCACCCACATATACATGCATGAGCATGCTTGTGCGTGTATGCAGGTTCATGTGGAAGTCAAAGAACAGTTGCAAATCTCTTCTACCACATGGGATTTAGGGATTGAACTCAGGTTGTCAGGCTTAACAACAAGTACCTTTATACCCTTGAGTCATCTTGCCTTTCTGAGAATGGAATTATTAACAAGCAATTGCCATATGTCTGTAAATAAAATTTGAGCATTTCACATTTGGTCTTGGCTTGTGAAGGATGTAATTTTGGATTAAAAATAAACATACTGGAACATACATCCAGATCAGAAACATTCATATGCACAGCTGGAAACAGATACTGCAATCTGAAAGTATAATTAAGATTTACCATCTCTATTTATAGAGTATGAGCATTGCAAATTTATTGTCTTTAAACACGAAGGTTTAGAAAGTGTTAGAGAAAGAGAAAATATTCACTGAGTACAATGGAATATGACATATAAAGAGATATATCTAAATTCAGTATTGGGGATGGCATCATGGGAGGGAAACAGAAATATAAATGAAAATAACACACACAGAAAAAATACATAGTATTACAATGAAAGACACAAAACACTCCATATTCATTGAAAATAAGACTTCTCTTGAATTCAGTAAATATGCCTACTGATGCACACATTATTAATGTGTAAGTGTATGAAACAAGCAACTATGGAAATGGAAGAGTGGACGGTTTCTTGCAAATGGGTGGTTTGTGACAGCAATAAAGCCCCTTTCCATGGCAAATCCTGTCATCTTATCACAAAGTAAAAGATTCCTACAAATACAATAGTCAGGTCAATTGAAGCTGCTGATAGGCAAAGCTTTTCAAGTGAACACATTGCTGTTCCGACAGAGTTAAAAGAATTTAAAATTTTCATATTCTTAATCCTTTTATTGCAGTATCAATAGGAATCAGATACAGTAAATTTAAGTGATTCAGCGAATCCATTTACATTTAAAATGTAGAAATTGTATGGCTGAACTACTTGGATCAGATAGCTGTAATATTAGTGCCTTGGAATGTCTCTGGAGGAGATAGTGGTTTCTTATGTTTTGTGTATGCTGTATAAGATTTTTTTTCTGTGAGTTTGCTGGCCTCATATTTATGTTTTATAGCCAGTCCATAAAAATGTAGAAGAAAGAATCAATTATAGAGGTATATCAAAAGAGATAAACTGGAGCTTTTAAGTAGTTTCTTTTATAACAGATGGACTTACAAAGATCACTATAGTACCATCACTATCCTCTTCCACAACAGGATCCTGGCATATGCATTTGTTACTAAAGGAGGTGATCACTTGTTGTCAGTATTATAGGAAATGGTAAACATGAATATCTCCTTCCCACTCACCTTTGATGGCACAGGAGTTCAACTTACAACAGTTACTTGTCTTACTAATGTGTCTAACTCAAGGAGCATCAAAAGATTTATTTGAAATTGTCCCTTTTCATGCCTAGTCAAACACTGTTACCAGAGCTGGATGAAATAAGACATTACTAGCATAGTCATTTACAGTTAAGCATTCAGACTCTTTAATAATTTGGGTACTTTAGGATAATGTGATGCTTAATAGGCACTTAGTTGTGGTGATATTTTATTTGTGCTGAAATGTGGTGATATCTTATTTGTATGTTAATAAAATTTGCCTGGAGATCAGAGGACATAGATAGCCAGCCATAAACAAAAGTCAGGCGGTGTTAGCACGTGCCCTTAATCTGATCACATGGCAGGCAGAGTCTCTGTGTGTTCAAGGACACAGCCAAGTGTGGTGACACATGCCTTTAATCCCAGTACCAACCATAGAGACCTGGAGGTCTGTACAGACAGGCAGTGACTAGAAAGTGAGGTGGCTGGGCTAAGATCCAATGAGAAGGCAGAACAGCAAGGCAATAAAGGTGCAGGTTAGACAGGAAGAAGCTAGTTCTCTCGGGGGAAGCTACGGAGGCGTGGTGAGTAAGGTTAGCTTGTGGTTATCTTATTTCTCTGATCTCTATGGCTTTCACCCCTGTATTTGGCTCTGTGTTTCTTATTTAATAAGACTGTTTAGAAATTTGTCTACATTCAATATTTGCCTCCCACACTGACTAGCATATGGGAGATGGAGTCCTACAGGGTTCTATATGTTTTCACTTCTCCTGCATTAAGATCTTCAAGCATATAAGGAATCAATAAGAACAAAGCGCAGAAGATACCCTGATAGAGGCTGCCTAATACATGCTGTTAGGATGCATCTAAATTGAAAGCTTACTGTAGGCAGAACTGTTGCTTCCAAGATTTTTCTCAATCCTTACAACTGTTGTATGGACTGCATTCACATACTTTGCACAACAAGACAACATAGGTTTGGCTATAGCTGTTTGTTGAACAAAGTAAGGAGAGTTTCATTATAACATGTACATGCACACATCAAATGTATTGTGTTCATATTCATTTCCTCTATTACCCTGTTCTATCCTTACCAATTTCTCCTTTTCCACATGTCTAATAATAACAGTTTTACTTTCATGTACTTTAAAAAACCTGTCTGCTATATTCTATATATTAAATAAACTGTGTGAGAGTGATCAGTATAGATTCTCTGCATCTTTGAAATGGTCATGGATAATTTATAAGAATTTAACTATGCTGTTTGTTACATCAGTGAAAGAAAATTAATGAAAAACCACAAATTAACACTAGTCACATATAGACTTCTTATCAGTCACCAGTCACAGTCATTTTCTTTGTCTGATAAGGGCAAACCTGTGCAATGAATCTCAGTGTATGGGTTTCTGCTTCTCCACCATACTTGGTAGTCTTTTACATGGATGCCTCTGACCTAGCTACACTACCTTCTCACCATGGAATTTATGATGTATCAGATAAATATATTACAGTCATTTACCACACGTGTTCCCAGCCTCTCTTCATGACCGTTAGTTCAGAATTTATTTTTAAAAAAGTGTTATCTCCGATTTGTTTTTAATTTAAGAATTTTATTCTGAAACATCTTTAGACTTTTTATAAAAGCTATAAAGATGGTATCATTAGTGGATCATTTAGAAATGGATTTTGAAGACTGATTTAGCATTTAAGTGTTGGCTGATCAGTTGGACTCAGATCACAAAATCAACTGACTACTCGTACTAATAAATCATTAGCTGGCCTAGAGTGGCTGAACACAAGGATACTATTTCACTTCCATAAGATGTTTTCATAGCACTAACAGAGATACCCTCACCTGCACACTGTTATCCAGTGCAACAGAGCATTAAAGACTAGATTAGGAAGGGAAAACAAAGCATTCTCAGGTTGCTTAAAATGTAAATTAAAAAAAGAAAAGCAGATAAGGCACATAAGTGCACAGATTTAACTCTCTTAAGTGGATGGAAAGAATTCTTTGTTTCTGTAATTATTTTCAAACTGCAATTCATAATATATGAGGTTCAACCATCTTGGCACACTGCCAAATACATAAAATTCTGTTTGGTGAGATGTAGAGTTTCTAATATAGAATGCAGGAAAGCACATTACCTTTAGATGTTTTGACAACAACAATTTGCACTACTGCCTTTGATACCCTCCTTACAGTCAGAAGTAAAAGAGAGTCATGCTATCTTAGAGACATACTTTCTTCTCATTCTCACACTCAGAGAAAGGACAGGATGTTGGTAAAGAGGTGGTTTTTTACTTTAGCATAGGGAACAGAAAATAAAGATAAACTCAAGTTATAGAAATGGAAGGGTGATGGAGGAATGTAGACACTGAGTTTCCAACTTGTACAAGCAGAGGAATAGGCTATGTCCTGGATAAGAAATTTTTCTGCTAAGTAAACAAGAAACATCTAGTTTATTATTTGTGATCCAGTTGTGTTCATTGAAAAAAAATGTTCTGGCTAAAGGATGAACTTGAATATTGTCTAAGAATAGGAGATGAATATTAACAAATTTAGGGTCTGTTAATATCCTACATATAGTTCATTTAAGGGAGGATAACCATTTTTTAAAGTGACTCAGAAACTATATACTTACCTTTATTTTTGGTTTTTGAGACAGGGTTTCTCTGTGCAGTCTTGGCTGTTCTGGAACTCACTCTGTAGAACAGGCTGTTGGCTCGAATTTACAAAGATCTGCCTGCCTCTCCCTCTTGAGTTCTGGGATTAAAGGCATATGCCACCACCGCCTGGCTTACATTCTTAAGACCTATAATTCTGTAAATATACTAAGGCTAGATGTTCCTGAAGAAATGGAAGTAAAACTTTATTTAGTTTAATCAATGCTTTTGAAAGTGATGGGCTATATAAGTCATAAATTATGAAAGGTCATAAATTCAAACACATCCTTAAGCTAAGGAATAAAAATATAAGCAGAACTCCAATGAATCTCTCTCTCTCTCTCTCTCTCTCTCTCTCTCTCTCTCTCTCTCTCTCTCTCTCTCTCCAATATACCCTTTAACTTTCTTTAGGTTTATGTGTTCATATATTTTTAGGTTATGAGTGTTTTGTCTTCTTGGATGCCTGCGCACCAAAAGAAGGCCTCAGATCCCATAGATGGTTATAAGCCGTCATGTGGTTGCTAGGAATTGAACTCAGAACCTCTAGAAAAGCAGAGCAGTCAGTGCTCTTAACTGCTGAGGCACATTTCCAGCCCCCATGAATTCATCTCTTAATAGCTCTTTTATTGATCTTTTCCAGTTATCTCTTGACCTCAGGTAGTTATGTGTCTAGATACAGCAGACTGCAAATGTTCAGTTTCATCTGTTATTTCCCTGATGATTTGAAAATTGTTGCCCCACCTTGTCAGTTGGTCCCTACTTGTTAATCATCTTAAATAAGTGTGACCCATAGGTAATGGAGGAAGAAGTTTGACAAATTCCTTTATTCTAGGCAGAAAGAGATGTTTCTTCATTATTTCCTTGAATTGTACTTTAAATACAAGTGTGTTGGGTCTACAGGGACAGTTGCATAGGTAGTTTGACTCAGGAAATTGAGATATACGGTAAGAGCTGCAGTTGAGTCATTTAATATTAAATTGCTTTGTTAACTTTTGTCCTGGAAGGGGATTTTGACAAGCTATCATTGTTTATTTTGAATTTTCATATATTATAGGTGAGCTAGAAATGCTTTATAAGTACATTCAAATGTCCTCTTTCCAATTTCTGGAATTTGAGAATGTTCGTAAACATTTTAGTTTGATCAGTGTTAAATTTCTGAGTCACTTCCTTGCTCAGGCACTTTGTTCATTTTAGATTTACTTAGTATGAATAATTTTGCTATTTTATATCTCACTAATCCCATGATGTCACATATTAGCTTAGGCGGCTAGAATGTAAGAAGGGACAAATAGACCTTGAACTCTAATGAACAATAAAAGAAATGTAAATAAGATTCCTTCCCCCTTTCTAAGGATGCTGATGGAAAATCAGACAAAATAGTGAAAAAGGAAGAGTTGGAAGAATTACTTTTCTTTGGGGGTTTGGCAATTTATGGGTTGCTTATGCCCAAGTGGATAACCCATGCAAATATGGCATCAGCAATTGGACACAGTGAGCTGAAAAAAAAATAAAATAAAAGGACAAGAAATTGATAGGGAGATGTCATGGAGATTCCTGGTGGCAATTGGTGGGAAGAAAGGGAGGTATTTATGATCTAGATACCTCAAATACATGTATGTAATTTTCAAGTAGTAAATAAAAATATGTTGAAAAAAGTAAGGTATGTAGAGTGAGTAGAAAATTTCTTAATAAAGAAAAAATGAAAAGAAAAAAAAGAAGGAAGATTTTTGAAATTGAACTGTTTGAGGCTACTGCTAAAAGAAAAGGAAGAAACTATTAAAAGTATTATAAAATATGGTAGTGTGGGCAATGTAGCAGGGGGACAAAGCCCCACATACCTCAGAAGCCATCATTCCATGAGGTTATGCACAGCCTGTGCCACAGTGATTCACATTCCTCACAGTCGGTGCTTTCCACGAAGCGCTGAAGTATGTGTAAAAGGCCTGTTTATTTTAAACAGAGTTGAATAAAATAAAATTTTAAATTGTGCCTCAAAAATTAAAAAAAGAAAAAAGTAGACAAACAAAAACAGATTGCTTGTAAGTTGCATTTAAATGGTAAGCTCTGTCCCTGTATGCTGCTATTTTTATTCCCTACTGTGTACTTGATATGAGATATGTAGTTATCACCAGAAGTACAGGCATTAAAATAGATTGAAGTAAAGAGATCTGTGTGTATGGGGAGGGGGAGAGTGGTAGACACTTCCCTGTAGTGAAAAATTAGAAAGGAAGGCACAGGAATTAAAAAGAGAACAAACAAATAAAACAAATTAGCAAGCAAAAGAAGTTAGAGCATTCTATATACCGCTAAAGAAATAAAAATGTTAACATTTAGAGTAAGTGGTCATAGATTCTGAAATTAATATACACCTCAGTTAAATGTACAAGGAAATCTAGGTGGGGCAACTGGTGAATGTGTTTCACAAGAGGCTTTGAAACAAGAGTAAATTGAGAACCAAGAGTGTTTGGTCTATTTGTTTCCTTCTTGAATTCACTTGTCTCCTACTTCATCCATAGGAGGCTTCTCTATAGCCAATGACAGCTAGCTAATTTAGTAAACAAGTTCACAATTATGGGGCAAACATGTAAGGAAAAGAACATAGACTTTGATGTCATAGGAACTTGGGCTCAGGTTCAATTCTGGCTTTTATTTAGTATATTTCTACAGTATGTTGTGTTGGGTAGCTCTTTTGAAATAGCATATTTACTATGTTTTTTTAAAGGAGGATAATGATATTCTCTATACTTTAACGCTATGATTATTAAAGTTATATCTTTAAAGCATCGAGAAAAGTGCTTAACGATATTGTAGTTGCTTGATAAATGAAGTGTTTTATTCATACTCTGTATGTTCTTTTCAGTAATTTTGTATCAATTTTCAATGAATTACACATAGGGAGTGTCAAGTAGATTTCAAGGGCCAGGTCCATTGTGTCCCTGTCACTGTTGACTTTTGGTAAGTTTATACATTGTTCCGGCTTTCATATTAAGACCTATAACAAACAGTTTCATTTAACCTCACATCAACCCTATGAGCCGATGATGGCATTTTATCAAAGATGAAACTAAAGCATAAAGAGCTTGGGTCACAGAGCTATAAAGTTGAACAGCCAAAGCTCTAGTTGCTAAACAGGATCATTTAAAAGCCTTTCAAAACTGCTTATGAAAAATCACTCTCCTGCAAAAAAGTCACCAATGTGCTAAGGGATACATTTATCAAGTGACTACTATACTCCCAAGTTGATAAGTCAACAACTTAAGATGTCAAGGGTTGTAACTCTCAATAACTAAAACAGGTACCAATGTTTGAGTGACATGTGTCAGACAATATGCTATGTACTCTATGTGTGGAATTTTATTTAATTCTTATAATTCTGTAGTATGTGCTTGATTTCCTGCTCACCATTATAGGATTAAAAATGATGTAACACCTGGTCATCTTGTGTCAATAACTGGGCATATTTTCCATGCATGCCTGTGCAAGGGAAAGACTACTTACATAATTGAGAAGTCAAAATCCAAGTCTCAAAGCCATTTTACACTTATTAATCACTAAAGGTACCCACTTGAAAGAAGCACTTTGGAAGTATTACCACTTATGGGAGGGTTGAAGATTGTAAGGGGAAGGGAGACATGATGTGATTATACTATAATCTCAAAAAATAAAGAAATAATTAAAATAAATAAAAAATCATCAAAAAGTCAATAGAAATTTTTGATGGCTTCTTTTCCTTTTGTTTTAGTTTCACTGAAAATCAAATATCATGTGACTCTATCCTCAGTGATGTGAAAATATCTAATTGTAGAATAGATTACACAGAACTACTTGGGCTCTATAATTTTAAATGATTTAGTAATTTGCTCATTGAAGTATTGATGAAAATTCTCTGTAATAAACTCACTAACTCATTACACTTCATTTACTGAGTACTTGTTGTTTATAAAGATTGAGGAGTTACACAAGGTTTGAAACCATTATATGTTAAATTCAGTGATGATGAGTATATGTTGTGTTTATATTCTCACAGAGATTATTCATTCGCAATAATTCTCCTCCATATAATTAATCCATCCTTGAGATATTTATTTGATTTTATGAAGCAATGGTAGACTTCATCAAGATAAGAGTTTAATATAAATTTAAGGTGTGGGGGGAAAGGGTCAAGAGATGGGCTTAAGAGAATTATAGTATGGACTCGAGGAAGTACAGGATTTTGGCTAAGATCATTGATTCAAAGCAACATATGAGTCAGTGTATGAATAAAGTTAAGAAAAGGAGAGTTATAGTGTTCCACTACTGTGTCAAGCTTGTCCTGTGGACTTTCCTACCCATCAACAAGAATTGAGTGTACATGCCAGTGTATGTCTTCCACATAATGAACCAGTCTGCTTGATGCCAGTGCCAAGCTAGGTCACCGCTGCCACCACAGTTATTTCCCACTAACCTGTGTTAACTGTTGTCACCAATAAGCTGCTCACAGTACTGGAGCCAGAAGAGTCAGAAGAAGATCTGAGATGTTGAAAAACAAATAGAGTATACTGGAACAAGATAAACACGTTATTGCATAGTAGAACTGTGGCCATGAAAACTGATCCTGAGATAACTAGCCATAGAAAATGACTCTACCTCACTTGCCATTGCTGGATAATTCTACCTGGAATAATGAGAATTGTGTTATGGAACCCTACTGATTATTCTAAAAGCACACAAAGTTATCAGGTGGATGGACCTTCTGAAACCTTTCTGAGTCACAGAAAGCTCTACTTATGGGAATGTCAACCTCGATTTCACTAGGGGGAAGATTGTACTTGGCTGGGAGACAGGACACTCAGGCCAGAGAATTCTGGGGAAGATAAATCTTATCTGGATTGGTCCACTGATGTTCCTTTTCTGAGATAAACTAAGACAAGTAGTCCTCTTAGCCAGCTATCAAGACTGACACCAGTGACAACCCAAGGACACAAATTACTGCATCACAGTGAAGAAGGAATACTGAGTACTCAGCATCTTCCCTTTCATGATAGTGCTTATTTTCATATTTAATCTTTTTGTTGTTTACTGGTTTTTACATTTTTATTTTGATTAAATTTATAATTATAAACTTTAATTTTTAGGTTTCTACTGTGTCTTAGCTTCTGTATCACCAGAAATGTATCTATGGCTCTCCCTTGTTTTCCTGCACTTACAAAAATCTTCTTTTAACACATTCACAACTACAGTAGTATTTTTATTACCTCTCACTCCTCCAGTCTACATACTTTGGCTGTCACCTACACTTTCCATCTCCTCCCCACTTTCTTCATTCCTTCCTTATTCCACTACTTAAGTATTGATTCCACTAGATCTAAAAATATCTATAAACTACGTTTTTCCCCAACCAATATTCCATGGCAGTGATCTCTGAGCTTCATGAGCACAAAAGTGAAGTGCACAGTAACAGAAGTCTTTCAGGTTGAATCAGACAAGGGAGAAAAATATTTTTGAAAAGGACCAAATGACATATGGAGGACTCAAATGAACAGATGAATAAAGCAAGGATTAAATTATAAATCAACCACAAGAAAAAAGACCCACAAATTACACAAAGACTTAGAGACTGAGCAGAACACACTTGAATGAGGTCAGCAATTGAATAATCCAAGAGGAAATGACCAAATTCTCCAAAATGAATAAAAATGGCAGTACTTACCAGAATGTTTGCAGCATGGTCAAAGCTTTCTTAAGAGGAAAGGTTATAGCTAGAAAATTTCACATTTGAAAAATCAGAAAATTCTCAAGTAAAAACCTAATGATGACCTTTCATCTTCTAGAAAAACTGATTGAGACCTAATCCAATTGAAAAAAAGTAGCTATAATAATAAAAATTTGGGGAAGAAATTACTGAAACACAAACTAAAGGACAACACATAAAATCATTCCACTTTCTATGAAAGCTTAACGTGATTGGCATATCCCTAGACAGACTAGCAAAAAGGACAAGAAAAGAGTTCAACTTAATAAAATTAAAAAGTGGGTTGTTATAACACACTCCAATGAATTCCAGAATATCATTAAGGAATACTATGAAAGCTTATATTCTGAAAAGATAAAAGATACAGAAGAGATGGATAAATTTCTAAATCCTTATGATTTTCTAGAATTAAATCCAGAAGATAAAGGTAATTTAGAAAGAATCAGAAAACGAAATGAGATTGAACCAGTGATTAAAATTCACCTTAGAAAGAAATACCAGCCTAGAAAGATCACTACTAAATTTGAATACACCTCCAGGAAAGGTTTAATACCAATATTTCCTAAACTGTTCCACAAAATAGAAAGGGAAGGAATATACTGAACTCATTCTACGAAGCCAGTATTACCCTGATATCCAAATGGATTAACTCATAGTAAACAAAAATATAAACCAAATTTCTGTGATGAATAGATATTCCAAAAATTTCCAGCAAAGTACTTACAACTCTAGTAAATGATGAATTTTTAAAAGTCTACATCACTGATAAGTTGATTTCTTCTAAGGCATGCAAGTTTGGTTCAACATGGCTGTATCATTCTCATTTTGTTACTTTAGATCTGAGGTATAACTTGACATCTGGATCAATAAATGTAATACACAATTTAAATATATTTGAGAACAGAAATCACCTCATCATCTTGATAAATATATAGAACACATTTGACAACACTGTACATGCCTTCGTGGCAAAAGTCCTGAAGAATTTAGGCATGGTTGAGGCACACCTCAACATAATAAAGGCCATATAAAAAACCTGAGGAAAATAAGGAATGAGGAATGAGAAAAAACTGAGCATTTCCACTAAAATATGAAATGAGAAAAGAGTGGTCATGTGCTCCACCTGTACTCACTATGGTGCTCAAAGCCTTAGCAAGAGCAATAGACAAGAAAGAGACATAAAACCTTTGTTGGAAGGGGAAAAAAATCAAATCATCCCTAATTTCACATGGCAGGATTCTATACTTAGAAAATGCTACAGACTACACTAGAACTTTATTTTTTTAAATATCTGTTAAGGATTTTCAGCAAAGTTACATGATATAAAGTCAAAATACAAAATTAATAGCTTTTCTATATAGCAATAACAAAGCTACTGAGATAAAATTAGGAAAATACTCTTCAAGAGGCTTTTGGTTCTGACCCAGATCAATTCCTCTAAGTCTTGTGTCCAAAGTGTGTTGTGTCATGAGAAATAGGAACTAATCTTCAACCTCTGGGAGGCAAACAAAGTCAATAGCAATATCCTATATTGTTTTGGGTGTCTCTTGACCAACAACTCCCTGACCAACAACTCTGAAGGAGGTTGCTCATGCCTGGTCCGATTTTTGTTAGATAGTCTATGGCTCTTTGGGAAGCATTATCACACCAAGTGACATAACTTCATTTAAATTACATACTTATTTATGCTCTACACTTATATGCATTATATGAAATCTTGGGTACATATAAAATATGGTTCCTCATGGACTTTTTCAAACACCCTTAATTTGTTATTTATCCACCCTCCCTTCCTCTCATTCTGTATTGACTTGTCTCACTCTTCCTCAATTCAAGCCTCTTCTGATTTTTTCCATTTCTCCCTTCATATTACCTCATTCCTACAATTGCCTTCTCTAGCAATCTTACCCCTTTCCCTATGTACCCATTTATTTCCCCTGGTTTCTGAAATTGCTACGTGTTGTGCACTTACATCTCCAGTATTTGAAAATACGAACCAAAGAGAACATGCACAATTTGTCTTTCTTTCATAGTGCTGGAAGGTGCTGTGCAAGGCACCAAGGGAGGAACACATAGTCTTCCCAGCTGTGACACCTATCAACTACAACAATGATCAGCACTGCAAGGTATCTCTAAAGGTGCAATAATGATAAAGTTTATTTCAAAGCTAGACAGAGTTTTCAGAGCTAGCAGTATTAGCTACTGCACTAAGCTGCTCAGAAAAGTGAATAAGAAACAGTTCCTACCTTTGATGAGCTCACAGTGTAGTAAAATTAGACTATGAATTTAAGTCAAGAAGAAGTTGAAATGATTTTTGTTCTATTTTCAAGATCTGCAGAGTCATAAATGTATATTATAGGGCTACCAAACACAGTACTTCCAAAGTAACATGAAAGATGAGTATGAACTAAGATGAATATGAACTAATAGGAAAAGGGACAATGTAGGGTGAGTGTGAGTGTCGGGGGGGGGAGGTTGTGGCAAAGAGATTTACTAAGAAAAGTGCTTAGTAATTTCTTATGACTGGCATATTGAATTTATAGGGAGTGTATGTTGGGGGAAGGTACAGAATTACTTAGGTTTTAGATTATGCAATGTGGTTTATGTCATATCAAGTAATTTTTACTTGATCTAAAAAGTAATATGCCCTGAATGGACTAACATAAGCTAAACACAATATATACTTTTCCATATTTACATTTGTAAATGATTCCTCTGACAATAGTGCAAAGAATGGAATTACAGAGTTGGAGAGACAGTTCTGCATTATGTATTTTAGGAAGTTTCTATAGTAGTAGGCTTCCAAATGGCATTTTAAAGGTATTTAGTGCAATTTACCCTTCCCCATACTCTCTCTATCCTTCCCTCCCACTCTCACTGTATTTAAACCTTCTGGTTCCATTATTTTCACTCTCCCATTCATATTGCCTGTGTTCTACCTTTTTACCCCTGAAATGCACCCAACCAATGGTCTTTTACTGCTTTTCTGACTTCTATGGATGCTCCAATTTAGATAGATACACACATGCAAAGTTTCAAATCTTATCCATATATGAGAAAGAAAATGCAGGATTTATCTTTCTGGGTTTCAATTACCTCACATGGGATTGTTCTTTCCAGCTCCATTCACTTACCTGAAAATTTAATAGTTTTTCTTTACAGGAGAGTAATATTCCATTGTACATATGTACCACATTTTCATTGTCTGCTCATCACTTGATTAACATCTAGCCCCAGAATTTATCATTAGTGGAATATTTTGGTCTACGCACTCATGAACACGTTATAATTCAAACATGCTACATTTTTCACTGTAAGGCATCTGAACAAAAGAAGGACCTCGTGAGGGCATGTAATGTACTTTGACTGACCTTGGAATTCAGAGAGTAAGCACTCCCATAGAGCACAGAAAACCACTTAGTTTCTTACTTATCGGGAAAGAATTACAAGTGTGCCTTAGACCACTACTTTTTTTCTAGCCATGTTTGAGGCTGCATAGGGACAAGGTCTCCTTTAAGGACCAGTAGAACTACCCATGCTGCTTTGTGTTTAATCTAATCTTGGTGTCTCTGCCCTAGGCAACTTATCTGCACCGCACCAGCTGGCAGGAGAGCCGTGACAAAGATGTAGAAGTAAGCTGTTGTTCAGGAGAAATTGTCAATTCAGCTTGTTCCCTGTACTTCCCCTTTTCCTCCTCCTTTACACCACATAAACTGAAGAGCTTAACACTTGTCTTTTTCTGAGGCATACGTAGGAAGTGGCAAAGTATGAGAGAAAAAGTGTCACATCCAGTCCTGCTTCTTCTCAGTGTGATACTCGGAAGTCACTCGCCTTATGGAGCCACAATTTCCAGTGTCTTTATATATAAAACAGAATAATGGGTATTGCACTCTGAGGTTATTCAAACATGGTGATATTTGTGAAAGCAGCTCTCAAAGACTAAGTAACTATAGCTCCTCAGCTGCTGTGAGGCTTAGTTTCTTGATCTGGAAAATAAATATATTGGAAAAGATGACTTCTGAAAGTAGAGCTCAAAATGTGATCTTCCTAAATATCATATGGCTATTGTTTCTGTAAAAAGTATATGCTCAAACTATGTTGCCTCAATATGAGGTATACAAGAAAGTGATAATATGTGATGACTGTCTAATGTTTTAGGGGAAAGTAGATCAAGAGTAGAAGGGTTTGATTGGATTTAAAAAAAGAAAAGGTGAAGTGGATGAAAACAAGTGACTTCCAGATTGAAGCACAAAGGGGTGGAAGTAATAAATACAAGAAAAAACAAATGAACAAGCAAAACCACTGAGCAAAACACAGAAGCTTTCGCTTCTTAAATGTTTGCTGTAAAAAGTGATCAGGCGCATCCCTGGAAGGAAAGGAAAGTGGCTTATAAATGCTGTGAAGATGGTTGTTATTCATTGGTCTCTGTTACAGATCAGTTGGGAAGATATTGAATAGAAGTTAGTAATGATAGATTCTGCCAGGGCAAGGGACCTGCAGAAAGACGTCAGTCATCATGTGTATTGCCTCTTACTGTATCTGTGTAATGAATAGCATCTCTAGTGGTATAAGTATATCTGTTTACAACCATCTTTGTGAGTTGCTGGAGGATTTAGTTATGCCATGGAAACAGAAAACTGACACTGACTAGGAGGCCTTCTTGCCCTAACATTTGCACAGGGCCCTGTGGATAGTGGAGGGAACTTCTGTTTGGTTCTGCTTGAAAAACTGTAAAAGTATGACACGAAGCGCATTTTAAAACTGGAGTCAATACTGTTGTAAAAAATTTGAAAAAGCAAGCAAGGAAGGGAGTGATCCACATTCAAGTTATGTAGTCTGATGGGCTATTAAGAAACTGCTTTCTTAAATATACATGAGATTTTGGATTCTAGGTGTTTCTGTGCAAAATATTGTTACTTAATTCGCATTTGAAAAAAATAGGGTTGTTTTAAGATAGATAAACTGAATGGTTACAAAAGAGGAAGTTGTAAGTACAGTTCAAATGTGGCTGAAGCAATGATAATAAGTAATGATTAGGACATCAAGACAGCAATGATCAAAGGAGGAAGTAGCTGAATTTTGTATATTATTTGAAAGAGAAGCCATCAGGATTTAGCAATAAGTTTAATGTGAGGACATTAAAAAATAGAAAGTGTTGAATTGGAGGGGAAGAACTGGTGGTACATTTTACTCAAACACATTATATGCATGCATAAATGTTAAATAGAATACTAAAAACCTTAGAGAACTCAGAAGTTTTGGACTTGTGAGTAGAAGGTGCAGCAATAAGTGAATTGGAAAAAGTAGTGTCAGGGGTATTTATGGGGTAGTCAAGGGATCAGTTTTAGATATGGTATGTTTTAATTCAAATAGAGATGTGAGGTAAATATTTAATTACATAGTTCTGATTTTAGGTTGGACATTCAAGTTAGAAATGAATTTGAGAGTCATCAGTATATCATACACATGAGATTGAGAAAGCTGAAAAATGACATATTTTGTGTGTATTTATGTATGTGTGTATATATATATACATATGTGTAAATCTATTTAAAAGTAAGAAACTCATGAACAAATATGTAAGGAGTTGTCACTTTTAAGATTCAGTAAAGCACACATTAGGTAAATATTAGTTGCTCTAATAAGCAAATGTTAAAAATATATCTTAAAAACAAAATATTTATGTCTTGCTTATGTAAGTTCCAAAATTAGTGTCTCTGATTAAAAAATATTTTTTGCTTAAGATTTGTGATTCTACAGTCCATAACATGTGCTTTGTAGATCACAGCATTAATGTTCATCGTACCATACCATGCTGGTAGAAGAAAAATTACTTTGAAGGATTATGAGTGGAAGTATTTTACATATGAGTTTCAAAATTGCTACATATAATTAATGTTTTTCTATTAAAACTCATTGCCTGTGATAAATTGCAGGGGACCCTGGGAAATGTAGTCAAACTATATGCCAAGGAAAGTTTTTTAATTTTTTTTATTTTTGAGAATATAATTATATCATTTTCCCCTTCCCTTTCATCCATCTGAACTCTCCTATATAACTCCTTGCTACATATCAAATGCATGATCTGTTTTTTAATTACTGTTACATACATATGTGTATGTATATTCATAAAACATAAGTACAACTTCTCAGTATGTATAATGTTACTTGTTTGTATACAAAGGTTCTCTCTCCTCCACCCCCCACCCTGTTTTCCTTTTCACAGACTGGACAGTGAAACAGGGAAATGTGGTAGCTGAAACTGAAGGAAAAGGAAAACGTTTCTTTTTCTGGAAGGAGAGAGTGATGGATTAAGTACAATGATCCATTGCCACTAGCCAGTGGATTGGGCAAGGTGTAGGCAACTAGGAATATGTTCAAGAGTGGAGAGATAAAGTCAGATTGAAGTAGATCTAAGAGAGAATGCAAAGTTCGGCACTGAAGATGGTATATATGAACATTTATTTCCCAAATTTCATTAGCATTTTCAACAAGGCAAGCCTGCTTGCCTTCTGAGATATTTTATAAATAGAAAATATATTCCGGAGCCTTGCAGATAAAATTATATATGTACTTTTCTTAGCTTTAAATAGACAACATTGTGCCCATTCAGACTTTCAAAACTGAATTAATACTACTGACATAATGACTTAGGAATAAAAGACGTCCAGATTATAGATTACCTTCTGACATTGATGAATATTTTCTTGAAATAGTTCAAGAAAACCATCTGATTGTAAATCATTAAAAGTTCCATCTAATCTTCATATTCATGAGTGTGACTTGAACCAAAATTTATTATTAATCCAATTCTGTAAATCTGTGGTCAACTGAAAAATGAAAATATGTCCTAATAGTAACAGTGAATAACTCCTTCTCTTGTTCGTTGAGAGTGAATTTCTGAGACGTGAAATTATATGTAACCAAGAAATGATATATATTATCACCAACAAATGAGAAAATTTTAATGTAGGAGCTCTGATTGTTGTGCCAAGGTTTCTACTCAATAATAACATCACTTTTTATATATCATGCCTGTTCATTTCCTGTTACTTGAGAAAAATGCTTAAGATTATCAACTTGTCTTGAAGAAGATTTATTTTTGCTCACAGGTTCAGTGATCACAGTCAATGTTTACTTGTCTCTGCTGCTTTTAGCCTATGGAGCAATAGTTCATTATAGGAGGTACAAATGCTGGATGAAGCTTATTCACTCCATTAAGTCAGGAAGCAAACAATGAGAAGGACAGGGCTCAGTCCCAATATCTCCCTCAAGAGCATATTCATGTGACTCATTTTTCACCCAATAGGTCCCATACTTAAAGATTTTATACCCTCCACGTTATGTGCCTTTGTGATATAATTAAAGTCCAAAGAGTAGTGGTGCCTTATAATATAATTAATAACAGTGATACTTAAGTATCTTGAATGGACACAGTAAATGCAAAAATGCCTTCATTTCTGGTCATAGTTCTTTCCTATACATCCGAATGCAATTAAAAAAAAACACTGGAGAACTCAAGTGATATAATTGACTTTATAAAAAGAATTGCTTGAAAGTATTTTCACATCAGCTATTTGTAAACCATATGACAACTCTCATACTAGCCTTGTAATCTGCTTGGTAGTGCTTATTTCTACTTTTGTTAATAAAAAATCACAAAGATATATATGGAACAGTAGCAGATTTTCAACAACTGCAAGACAAATCATCATTTTCTTCAATATTCTGAATATTTGTTTTACTTATTCAGAAATAGTTTGAAGATCAGGTTTAAATTTTTCCCAGTAGTCTGTAACCAATGTGGTTCTCAGAATCTCCTTCAGCTTTGACTATGAAGGCATTGTCTCTTGGGGAAAAGAAAGGCCCAGAAGAATCAACCTGGTTGTGAAATATATTAGTATATGTAAAACATAGGTGAAGAATAGCATTATGAATTTGAGAATAACCTTTGTTAAATTTACCTTAAAGCAAAGGGGATTTATCCCAAAGTCTGTTGTTTGAATGAACAAGTTCAAATGCTCATTAACTCCTAATATAATATTTTTGCATCCCGGAGAAGTAAGTAAGATATGAAGCATTTAATAAATTGCTTAGTAGAAGTACATATTTCAAATCAGGTTACTAGGCTTTGTGTATCTTCAGAGTGTTTATGAAGAGCCCATCAAGGACAAAAGAAGGTAATGGTTACTGAAAGAGACTTAATTTCTTCATGCTAACTACATTTAGACTGGTAAGAAAATATATCATGATAAGCCATTGAGTATATAATGTACTTAAAATTGTTCTTTAAAGTTTTATAGAAACTAAAAACGGCAATATTCTTTAAGGAATAACTTGACAATTAACACAAAGGAAGACTGGGAAACTACTATTTAGCTAAGAGAGATTTGATTTGTAGATTTAGCATTATTTGACAAGACAGTATGTGGAAGAAATTAGGGAAGTAGTTTAGTTGGCAATGAGTGGATAGGAAATAAACCATATAAATGATTTTCTTACCTCAGTAATAATTTTGTTGGTGAATAATAATTATGAGATATTAAGAAACCTGATATGGGCTTGGGTCAGGGGAAGTCAATGTGATGATTCCTATCTTTGTGTGTTCCCAATCTGAAAACTGGAACACTACAGAATGGAGACTACTAGATTAAGCAGTTTGAAATTCTGCTAAAAATCCAATCAATGAAAGACAAATGTCTAATGGCAGAATGAAAAATGTGACAAGCTACAGGGTTCTTAATAATATTTATAGTAGAAGATGGTGGAGAAAGAACTTTAACATGAAAGCTATAAATTGTTTGCTTTTGATACTATAAGTATAACTAGGCCTAGAGGCATGTTTATATTTGCCTATAAGAATGTCAAAATGTCCAAACAAAAGTCTGTGTCTGGCATCTGTAATCCTAGCCCTGGGATATGGAAACAGGAAGGTCCCTGGAAGCTTGGTATTCATCAAGTAAAATGGCAAGTTCAGATCCAGTGAGAAATCCTGTTTCAAATACTAGTGAGGGTAGAAAGCCATATAAGATGGTACCTGACCTCTATATTTGGTTTCCACATGCTCATACATACATGAGTATTTGTAATTGTTTTACATTACATTTTGACATAATAGGTCAATGATTTGTCTTCTATATCTCTCACTTACACATTCCTAAAACAACTTGAAGAGTAGACTCAACTACTCCATCAGAAATCATCACTACTCTCTGGAAGTGATTACTCAAATTTTATTCACTGGGTTGAAGATGATCAAAACAGCCTCTTGAGTGAGTAGGGACATCATCACTCAGTGGTAAAGCGCTTGCCACATGATTATGAGGAGCTGAATTCATGTTATTATCACCCACAAAAGAAGTTGAGCATGGTGGTATCTTTAATCCTAGCATTGGGACATGGAGACAAGAGGGTCCCAGGGGTCTTGAGGGTCATCTGATCTAGTTAAAATGGCAATGGTAGAAAGCTGTAGAGGATGGCACCTGACCTTAACCCCTGGCCTCCACATGCATACATATTCACTTCCTTACCACCACACACATACACAAGGAAATACTCCCTGAAGAAGTGATAAATATTTTAAACCCTTGATACTACTTCCCCTGATATTATTTCTGGATGAGCCTTGGATGAATCAGAATTTTTAGTGGTTCCCAGGACCTACCACAGGATAACTAAATTTTTTAAAGAAAAGCACATGTTCTCTAGGACACTATGCACTGCAAACAACAATAATCAAACATATCACATTCAAAGACCTTTGAACACAAGTTAATGTAATATGTAATTTGTGGTACCATTTTTCTTCATATCCTTATTGAATTCTGGTAAATGCATCTTCCGTGGTTTGTATAAGTTCCTTGAAGCTTTGTGTGCTGGATTATTGATCCCCAGTTTGATAGTGTTAGGTCATTAAGGACACTGCTCTCAGGGTAGATTACTGTAGCTTATGGATGACCTCAGTTCCTTCCAGGGAGAGTGAGTTTTTGGAATGAGAGTGCTCCAAGATGCTGAATCCGTCTAGCTTCTTGTTTTGCCATATGATCTGATCTCCTCTGTTGACCTCTCTTCTCACCATGATGCTTCGTGCTGTGCTATAACAGGAAGGCCCTCAGCAGAGTCAAGAAGATGCTGATGCCATGTTCCTGCATCTCTGAGACTGCAAACTAAATAAAGCTCTTCCTTTAGTGTATCTAGCTTCAAGTATTTTTTTATATAATAGAAAAAGGACTCAATTATTTCAGAATAGGACTCAATACATATTATAAGGAAAAAATTGTATCTTAAAACTTATTATTTAAATACCCCAAAAGAAGTTTCCATGCTTGAACAGTTTGTGTTTTTATTTTTATTTTTTGTTGTTTGTTTTGATTTGTTGTTATTTGTTCTGGTTTGGTTTTTTGAGACAAGGTTTCTCTGAGTGGAACAGGCTGGCTTCAAATTCACAAAGATCTACCTGCTTCTGCTTCCCAAGTGCTGGTATTAAAGATGTGTACCACCACTGAGTGGCCAGTTCTTGTTTTTCATCTCAGTTAAATTAGTTTTTGACTAAATTACAAATGCTATTGTTAAACAAAAAAACAAACAACAACAACAACAACAACAACAAAACCCAGAGTGCTAGTGTGGAACATGTAAAGAACTAAAGAAAATAAACATTATTTAAAATGTTCTTTTTATCCTTTTATAATTTTAAAAGCAACGTATTTTAGTGTTTTCTTAGGAAACTAGTTTTGTGTTTGTTTTTGTTTTTTCGAGACAGGGTTTTTCCGTGTAGTTTTGGTGCCTGTACTGGAGCTCCCTCTGAGACCAGGCTGGCCTCGAACTCACAAAGATCCACCTGCCTCTGCCTCCCAAGTGCTGGGATTAAAGGCGTGGGCCACCACCACCTGGTGGAAACTAGTTTTTAATTAAAAACTTGTATGTGTGTGTGTGTGTGTGTGTGTGTGTGTGTATGTGTGTGTGTATGTGTGTGTGTATGTGTGTGTGTGTATGTGTGTGTGTGTGTGTATTGTGTGTGTATGTGTGTGTGTATGTGTGTGTGTATGTGTGTGTATGTGTGTGTGTGTGTATGTGTGTGTGTGTATGTGTGTGTGTGTATGTGTATGTGTGTATGTGTGTGTGTATGTGTGTGTGTGTATGTGTGTGTGTGTATGTGTGTGTGTGTATGTGTGTGTGTATGTGTGTGTATGTGTATGTGTGTGTGTATGTGTGTGTGTATGTGTGTGTGTGTGTGTGTATGTGTGTGTGTGTATGTGTGTGTGTATGTGTGTGTGTATGTGTGTGTGTATGTGTGTGTATGTGTGTGTGTATGTGTGTGTGTGTATGTGTGTGTGTGTATGTGTGTGTGTATGTGTGTGTGTGTGTATGTGTATGTGTGTGTGTGTATGTGTGTGTGTGTATGTGTGTGTGTGTGTGTGTGTATGTGTGTGTGTGTGTGTGTGTGTGTGTGTGTGTGTGTGTGTGTATGCTCCAAAGATCCTATAAAAGCCTGTCCTTCTGCCCAGCCCTCTGCTATCTCTGTTCTCAGTTAGGGAAAACCTCCATTCTGGATTTCTCCCTAATAAATCTCCTGTGGGAGGTTTGTTATGTGATATGTCTTTGTGGAATTCCTTGGATCCTGTTGCCAAGATGCTGTTGCACCAGAAAAACCCTTATATTGGTACTGTGACTCTGATAGGCTTTCCTGGTACCTGTGCTCCCTCTCAGGTCTGAGCTACACTGGGACCCCATCTCACATCTCCAGTCCACCCATAACAGACTCACCTTCTGTGTCACCAATTTCTGGGCATCCCATCCACCAGTGGTAATTCAGTAAGTAATCCCCTTTGCTCAGTGTAAACACTTCCCTGAGTCCAAGGAAATGACTGTTGAACACTCCTCTGGTACTCTTGAAGGTGGAGGTACCCCCAGCCATGGTCTTTAAGCTACTTCTGGTCCTCTTCACTCATTGTGCTAGCTAGTCTTGTGTGAACTTCACACAAGCTAGAGTTATCTGAAAGGAGGGTACCTCAGTTGAGAAAGTGCTTCTATAATATCTAGCTGTAAGGCATTTTAATTGGTGATTAACAGGGGTGGGCCTAGCCCATTGTGGGTGGTGCTGTCCCTGGGCTTGTGATCTTATGTTCCATAAGAAAGCAAACTGAGCAAGCCATGGGAAGCAAACCAGTAAGCAGCACCCCTCCATGGTTTCTACACTAGCTCCTGCCTCCAAGTTCCTGCCCTGCTTGAGTTCCTGTCTTGATTTTCTTCAATGATAAATAGCAATGTGGAAGTGTAAGCCAAACAAACCCTTTCCTCCCCAACTTGCTTTTTGGACATGGTGTTTTGTTGCAGTAATAAAAACCATAACTAAGAGGCTAAATCTGTCCACAGCCCTAGCTGGAGGTACTCCCAGCCATGCTCTTTACAGCTATGGTTGTCCTTCTTCACACTGACCCTATCCCCTCTCCCTTTGAACCTGTAATCCTGCAGCTTCCTTAGGTTGGATTGGGCTATTATGACCCTTTCCTGCCCACTTCCCTTTTCTGCCTCCCATTTGGAGCTGCATGTAATCACATGGTTTCTTTATACCCTCATGGCTTTTACAACTCTTGTGACCCTGTGCCTATTCCTTTCCCATAGAAGAGACCTTGTTCTTGAGCTCAGTATTTTGTTGCCTTCTGGAAAGCCTTAGGGCCTTGTTGAAAGCCCTGATACCAGGCCATGAGTCTCCTGTGGCAGTTAGCCCTGGTTCCTTTTGAAGGCAGTGACATCCCACTAAACATTTTGGTGCTTGTTCTGTCCTTCTTGAGTACTGGGGACACCCTTGTCTTTAGACCATGGCAACCTTTTTTGATTCCCCCCTCTTCTCATCCATGGGGATAGTGTGATTTATACCTTCTCATTCCCCCTTGAGATGCCTCTTAGAAAACCTCTAGCTGTGGTGATATATTGGGTACCCCAATAACACGTACCTGGGGATCAGTGGACAGAGCCAGCCACTAAATTAGACATAGAGGTCAGGCAGTGGTGGTACACACCTTTCATCCTATCACTCAGAAGGCAGAGATCCGTCTGGATCTCTTTGAGTTCAAGGCCACACTGGGCTACATGAGAGAACAGAACCAGACAGTGGTTAATCCCAGGAAGTAACCCAGCAGGGCAAAGGGAGGTATATAAGGCATGAGGAAACAGGAACTCGCTCTCTTTAGGCTGAGGATTTTGTAGAGGTAAGCTAATGGATGGCTAGTCTGCTTCTCTGATCTTTCAGCTTTCACCCTGATATCTGGCTCTGGGTTTTTTTTTTATAAGACCTTTTAAGATTTGTGTCACATCTAGCCTTTCTACCTCTCACTAGAACTGAAGGGCCCCAAAATGATTTGCTTTTGCAATCGTGTTTGGTCTCAATATTCCTTAGATAAGCAATCCAAATGTCTGCCTAATGGTACCTTAGATCCTAACATTATTTGGGCCCAACTACTGTGAGTGATCTGAGAAATGGAGAGATTCCCTACATTCCAGCTTTCTCTTATCTCTGCTTCAAGCCCTCTCTCTGTTCTTCCTATTCCCCTACCTAATTCCTCCTAGCTATGAAGCCCAAAACACTTTCAATCAAGCTAATGAGCCTCCCCCCATCAGCCTCAACCCACAGCTCCCTCTTTTCCTTTGGCCCCTTTAGTTTCCCTTTCTCCCTCCCCAATAATAGGTCTCTTGAATCAGCTATTTCTGCAGCCCACTTTCAGCCCACTGGCAGCCCTTAGTCCTCCCACTCTTTGCTCCTGCTTCACCATGCGATGCCCTCTACTTTCCCCTACCCAGCTTAACCTAGGTCGTGGTTCTCCTTTTGTAAGAAGTTTTTGGGGTGGATGGTTTGGTTAGGGTACATGTTCCTTTCTCATTAAATGATCTCTCTCAAATAGAAAAGAGGAGGAATCTTATACTGCTAATTCCTTCCTCTTTATTAGAGTTCCAATATATCATTGAATCTTACAACCTCACCTTCCATGACATTTACATGATTCTTACCAACAACCTTCTCCCTGAGGAACACAGGAGTGTTCAGGAACAGGCTAGAATACATGCAAATGAAATCTACTAAACTAACATTGCTCACCCTGTTGGAGTTGAGGCAGTCCCTAGCTGGGATCCAGAATGGAGCTACAATACCCACGGGCATTTTAGCTAGAGATCAATTTATAACTTTCTTCCTGACCAGTCTCTATAAAGCTGCCCTAAAAGCAGTAAATTATGAAAAAAATCAAAGAGGTCATGCAGGACAAACACAAGCACTCATCTCAATTCCTAGTCCACCTTATGAAGGCCCTCTTATAATATACCAATCTGGATCCTGAGACTCCTGATGGAAAGTAACTCCTCATGACCTAATTCTCCCAGAGTTCCTCTGACATTGGTGCCAAATTTAATGCCTAGAGAGGAGATCCTGACTCCACAGGGAAAAGTCTTAGCAGAAACCTTCAGTGTGTGCCATTAGAAAAATGAAAAAGCCCCAAACTAAACACACTTATCTTTTTTTTTAATTTTTATTTTGCAATACAATTCAGTTCTACATATCAGACACGGATTCCCTTGTTCTCCCCCCTTCCGCCCCCCTCACCTTCCCCTCAGCCCACCCCCCATTCCCATCTCCTCCAGGGCAAAGCCTTCCCCGCAGACTGAGATCAACCTGGTAGACTCAGTCCAGGTAGGTCCAGTCCCCTCCTCCCAGGCCGAGCCAAGCGACCCTGCATAGGCCCCAGGTTTCAGACAGCCGACTCATGCAATGAGCACAGGACCCGGTGCCACTGCCTGGATGCCTCCCAAACAGATCAGGCCAATCAACTGTCTCACCCACTCAGAGGGCCTGATCCAGTTGGTGACCCCTCAGCCATTGGTTCATATTTCATGTGTTTCCATTCGTTTGGCTATTTGTCCCTGTGCTTTATCCAACTTTGGTCTCAACAATTCTCGCTCATATAAACCCTCCTCATTCTCGCTAATTGGATTCCCAGAGATCCACCCAGGGCCTAGCCATGGATCTCTGCATCCAGATCCCTCAGTACTTGGATGAGGTTTCTAGCACGACAATTAGGGTAAACACACTTATCTTAGTTAGGGTTTCTATTGCTATGAAGAGACACTATGACCACATCAACTCTTATAAAGGAAAAGCATTCATTTGGGGTGGCTTACATTTTTCAGAGATTTAGTCCATTATCATCATGGTGAGACATGGCGGCATGCAGGCAGCTGTGGTCCTGGAAAAGGAGCTGAGAGTCCTAAATCTTGACCTGCAGGCATAAGAAAGTTGTCTGAGACATGGGGCAGTATCTTGGGCATATGAGACCCCAAACCCTGCCTCCACAGTGACACACTTCCTCCAAAAAGGCCCCATCTATTTCAACAAGGCCACCCCTCCTAATAGTGCTACCTCCTATGAGTTTATGGGGGCCAATTACATTTATACTACCACATTCCACTGCCTGGCCCCCATAAGCTTATAAAGATATCATAATACAAAATGAATTTAGTCCAACTTCAAAAGCAGCCATAGTCTATCACAGTCTCAACAATGTTTTAAAGTCCAAAACCTAAAGTATCTTCAGAGATTCATGCAATCTCTTAATTGTAATCCCCTATAAAAGCAAAATCAAAAAACACATCACATACTTCCAACATGTAATGGCAAAGGATATACAATACCTTTATAAAGGTTGCAATGGTCGTGATGTCTCTTCACAGCAATGAAACCTTAACTAAGACACTGTCATACATTTTCCATTGCCTGTATCCCAGGTGCACCCCTGAGTATGAGATATCTCAAAACTCTCTATAGCCAAACATCATCCCTCTCTCATCATCCAACTACAAAACCCTTTCACTCCTGTCCAGGGCAAAAAAGAGAGACATCACCTTCGCACCTGATTCTGGTGGTTGGAAAGTTTTGTCTGTCTGTTCTTTGGGTGTGGATACGTCTGTATTTTCTGGTATATCTGGAAGTCTTGTGGCGAACGTGAGAGTCAGGACAGAAATGAATCAGGCTCAGTTGAATGTATGAATGATGGTGGACACTGCATAGTGTTTCAGACTGGTCTCCTTTAAGCATGTGAGCTTTCTGTATTTGTGTTTATTGGTTTTGTTTTTGCTTTCTCTGCCACTGCCAGGTATCAACCACCACTGATAATGCCGCTTGTCACGGTTGCTTTGATGGACAGGTCTTAGAATTCATCTCTGGGCTTTCTGGTCACTGGCTTCAGTTTAGCAGTAATTCAAATGTCTTTTGAGTGCGGATAATATTAAAGTTGTTTTGTGCTATTCTGCTTTATTGGAAAGCTAACTCTGGAGTTGGGTTACGGCTCTACTTCCTCTAGAACTAAGCGTGCTTAAAGTTTTCCTCCAAAATCTCTTTCCCATGTTAGGCAGGCCACTTAACTGTGACAGAGAAAGAAAAGCAAAACAAGGCAAAAGGATTTAAAGGAATTTCCTTTATAATGACTTCTCTCAGTAATAACTACACATGTCTCTCGTAAATGGTTAGATGGAAATTGTGAAAGCTTAAGTAAGTTCTGAGGGTCTAAGAAGGTGTCAGAGCATGTGAAAGCTTGTGTTTTACATATGTAAATGCAAGATGTAAAGTTATGAGAAAATAATCTAAGGTAATGAAAAATACTTCAGATTTTTTCCCTCTCTACTTTGAAGGTTCAAAGTTTTAATATCTATCGATACATTTCTGTAAGCTGATAAAGCACTGACTACTATTATCAGTCACAAACTCAAGATTTTAAATTACCTTTGGTCATCTCCTAAGTATAGACTTAAAGGTGTTTCTCATTGTGCTAAAAATATCTCTTTATTTCTATATGTCTAGATCTCTGTACAGAGGGAAAGCGTTCATGCTTTTTAAGCAAAAGATTTTGCTGACTCAAAGGCATGCCACCTGTTAGCTACTTTTTCTACCATGTGAATTTCAGTACAGATTACAAACAAAGGTAATGCTAAAATATCTAAAACTTTTATCTATTCTAATAAATAAAAAATCATGTAAGCTTCATGGAGTCGAGGGAGTCATCAGACTTGGTTCCATCTCTCCCAGGTCAAACGGACTTCAAATAAGTGATCTCTCTCTCCCCTTGTTGTTGTGACTCCTCTCCTACCCCAACTACCAAGACTATGGGCCTGAAATTATCAAATACATGATTTTACTTTAAGTTCCTAAACTTTAACTTCTGTCCCTCCTTAGTCTATATCTGTTTCAGCAGATTTACTTGGCTTGCAGATACCATCTAGGAATCAGCTGAGGATGGGGAGTCTATTGGCCGACCAAAGTATGAAAAACATCAAAGTCCAACTTAGTGAACCAACGAATTTTATTGGGGTTTCTTATAGGAATATGGGGGAGGGGTTACTTAAAGGAGCAGAAATGGATCAAAGACAGCTGCATCACGGAACCCCATCACAACATAGGTGACAGCTCACAAAAGCTGAAGACCCGATGCACATTGCAAAGCCTGCAAGCTGCTCAACAGAATGTACCTTCTAAGTGACTCAGTTGGTCTAAATTTCTACCAGGTTGCTTGGCTGGTTTCTGTTTCTTCTAGACAGATATTCTTGTCTCAGAGTCTTCTTTGCAGCTTAGATTGTCTGAGAGTCTTCTTTGTAGATTGTCTTGTCTTTTTTTTGTTTGTTTGTTTTGGTTTTTGAGACAGGTTTTCTCTGTGTAGCTTTGGCGTCTTTCCTGGAACTCACTCTGTAGCCCAGACTGGCCTCAAACTCACAGAGATCTGCCTGGCTCTGCCTCCCGAGTGCTGGGATTAAAGACATGTGCCACCACTGTCCAGCCAAGATTGTCTTGTTTTAAAAGTGACTTTCAGCTATATGTGTTGCTTGCTTTTGAGAGGGAGAGGTCTACTGAATCTGATCAGTTTCAGGGACCTGATGTTATATTGAGTTGTTTACCCTCTGTCTTAAAGCCCTTCCATACCAAATGGAATATTTCAGTCTTGGAGGAAACTGCTACACAACACCCTTTCCTTTAAGGTGTTCCCAAGATACCAATGTCTACTGGTTACATTTATGCAAAAGAAGTCAGTACCTTACTCATTTGGTTATCTTCAAATGGTTAAATAAATAAGAATAAGTAAATAAATAAATAAATTGGAAGGGACCTTGCCTTATACATTTTCTGAACCCACTAACAAAAAGGAAACTGGTCAGTGGGAGTAGGAGTTAAACTGAGTGGGAGATGGTTTTCAGTAGAAAATTGAAATTGGGCAAGTTCTTTCTCTATAGTTTCAGATTTCTCATCTGTTAAAAGAGTGGGTTGAATTGATGAACATTAAGATCCTTTCTTGATCTTAAATTCCATGATTCATTCAATGATTCATTCACTTCCAGACCCTCATCAACTATATATATATATATATATATATATATATATATATATATATATAAACATTTAGTATTTATAAACTCATCTTTTAATCATTTCAAGCCTTCAAAATCAAAGGAATACGAGATTGGTGAGATTCTAAGCAGCATTCTCAAGGTCACTTACTGAATTACTAAACAAAGCCTGTTTGGGTCCCAATTGTTTCATGGTACTTAAAAAAAAGATTTTTTTGTGGCAAAAATCCAGTTAATTTTAAACACTCAGTTATCATTTGTTGATTTTTTGAAATATGGTGTTAGAAGATGAGTATCTTTTTCTTAAAATGCATTACACATGAATGAGCAGCATCAATCCACGGCAAGCAATGTCATAAGACATTGTGATTATGCTATAGTCTTCTCTAGTTAATGGAAGTAGAAAATACCTTCCCCAAAATTACTCAACAGTATGTTCCCTTCTTCCTGGATCACCATTTCTTTCAAGTGAGGGGTACCTTTACGATGTTTTGAAGTCTTGTGCTTTTCTTCTTCCTTATAATTGCTAACACTGTCCTTTTTACAGTTCTTCCAGATGGAAATATGAATTAAATATTTATGCAGTTGATATTATGTGCAACTTGACTAATTCCAAAAGGCTGAATCAATGGCTGAGAAGGATCTAGCAAAGGTTCTTGAGTAGGTTCTACCCTGCTGGTTACTAATTAGATATAAAGCTTGGAAGGTAAATACACGTTGATGATTTCGTGCCCAAATGGGGTTCTACTTTGTCTCCTAGGCTAAATTTAAGCTCTGTATATGAGAGATTGCATTTATGCTGAAAGTCGTTGACTTTCTAGGTAATTAATCCTGTCTTCCACTGAAAATTCAGCTAATGGGGGCAGGGTGAACTGTAATGCAGAGATGTAATAACATTATGGGCAACTTTCTGTTTAATTTCAGACTTTATGGTCATTGACACAGTGCATATGCTTGCTTCTATTAACGAATGAGGATCAACTTGCTTATTATTAAATTTCAAAGAAGTTAATAGTAATAGGGAGAGGAGATATACTATTGAGAGTGATTACTAGGTCTTAATTGCTCCTGTAAGTCTTCTACATTGAATATTGGGATGGTTCCTTCTCAGAAAACAAGAGCCCGAATATTCCAAAGTTCCATGTGCATGGAGATTTGCTACTAACCAATCTTATTTTCTTGTTTAACAAATTTAAGCTATCAGGTCTTATATTGAGGTCTTTAATCCATTTGGAATTGATTTTTGTTTAGGGTTAGAGAATATCAATCTCCTGCATGTAGCTAACCAATTTGATGATCATCAATTGTGGAAAATGTCTTTTTTCCAATTTGTTGTAAGACTCTCTTTAAAAAATCAGGTAGGAGTGTTGACTTATAACATGGGTACTTATTTCTTTTCCGTTGTCTATTTTTTATGCCACTACCATGATGTTTTGGTATTATAGCTCTTTAGTAAAATTTCAAAACTAGAATAGTGATACCTCCAGCAGGTCTTTTATTAGGATTATTTTAGATATCCTGGCTTTTTTTGTTTCCTCATGAAATTTAAGATTGTTTTTTTCATGTTTTTGTGAATAACTATGTTGTATTTTATGGTTATTGCATTGAATCTGTAGATTACTTTTGGCAGTGTGGTCATTTTCACAATATTAATCCTACAAATCCATGAGCTTGGATGATTTTCCAATCTTCTGGCATTTTCTTCAATTTCTTTTTTTTCAGTGTCTTAAAGTATTCATTGTACAACTCTTTCATTTTCACTTCCTTGGATAGATTCATTTAAAGATTTTCTTTTAGATTGTTGTGAAGGAATTGTTTTCCCAATTTCTTTCTTATTATGTTTGTCACTTGGCTATTGAAAGGCTACTGATTTTGTGTGCTAGTTTTATATTTTGAATGTGTTTATTAGCTGTCGGAATTTTCTGGTACAGTCTTTAGTTTCTTCTGTATGTAATCACACAACTTTCAAATAAGGATATTTGAATTCTTTTCCTATTTGTATACTCTTTATCTCCTTCACTTACCTTATTGCTGTAACTAAGACTACAAGCATCATATTGAAGAGGAATGGGGAGAGTGAATTTTTATCTTTTTCCTGATTTGGAGTTGGCAATCCCTGGTGAACAGCTGTGGTGCTTAGATGGGCTGAATGGGGGTGGTGCTGAAGGGGAATGTGGATACCCTGTCTGAATCTCTGGGCCACATGTGGTGGCTAGAGAGTCTCTGGTAGGGATTAGGCTGGGATATAATGAATCTCAAAGGGAAGAAGAGGGTCTATGAGGACATGAGAGTCCTGGACAAGCAGACTCAGTGCTTGGGCAACCTAAATTAAAGGGAGATGAGATGGTGATCACAGATATTTATTCCCCCTCCTTCTCCTAATGATAGAATCTCAGTGAAGTTTTAATTTGCACATTTCTGATGATTAAGGATGTTGAGCATTATTTCCTGTATCTATTGGTCATCTTTACTTCTTAATCTTTCAAGAAATATCTCCATTTCATTTGCTCCTTTCTTGGTTGAATTCATATTTTTGGCTGTGCATGGGTTTTAAACTCCATTTTGTATTCTATGTATGTATAATTGGCAGAGGTTTTTCTCCCATTATTTCAGTTATCACTTCACTCCCTCAATCATTTACTTTGCTGCATAGGAGATTTTTCATTTCATGGAATGCTGTTTGTTGATTGTTGGAATGAATTCCTGAGCTGTTGAAGCACTTTCCAGAAAGCCCTCACCTATGCCTATGTCTTGAAGTGTTTTCCTTAGTTTTCTCTAGCAGTTAGGTAGAAATAGCTATGTTATCAAGTGTGATCCACATCCACAGAAAATTTCAATGATTTCCCAGAACTACATAGAAAAACAAACAAACAAGCAAATAAAACACTGTGTTTTGTACGAAAGCACAAGCAGCCTCTAATAGCCAAGACAACTATGGTGGGTTGGATGAGAAATGTCCCCCATAGGCTCTAGCATTTGGACACTTGGATCCCAGTTGCTATTGCTGTTTAGGAAGGTTTACATGGTACGTCCTTGTTGGATAAAGTACAACACTGGGAGCAGGCTTTGAGAGTATATAGCTGAGTCCTTTCCTCCAGTTCATTCACTTTATTTTGTGCTTGCATTTGAAGAAATGATTGCTCAGCTTCCTGCTTACTTCTCAGCTTACTGCTGTGCTTCCCTCTGTGATGAACTTTTAGCAGTAAGTTTTGTTTTGCTTTATTTTTTGAGGCACAGTTTCTCTGTGTAACAGCCCCTGGCTGTTATGGAAGTCACTCTGAAGACAAGGCTGGTCTCAAACTCACAGATATCCACCTGCCTCAGCCTCCTGAGTGCTGGGATTGAAGACATGTGTGACACCTGCCTGGCCACTATTGGACAATAATGGACTTTTATCACTCTGGAACTGCAAGACAAAATAAAATTTATTCCATATCTCACCTTTTATATTTTTTAAATCATAACAACAGAACAGCAACTAATGCACTGATAATTTTGATTTCAACCTGTAGCATAGAGTGACAATAATCAAAGCTACTTAGTATTAGCAGAAAAACAACCATGTACCAACTGGATAGAATAGATGTTCCAGACATAAACTTACATAGTTAGAGCCATCTAATTTTTTTGCAACAGTGTTAAAAATATACATTGGAGTGAAGATAGTCTCTTCAATATGTAGTTCTTGGAAAACAGGATATCCACATGTAGAAAAATGAAATTTGATCCCTCTGTCTTTCTATGGGCAATCAATTCAAAATGATATAAGAACTGAGACTTTAGTTGCCTAGGGCTTATTTTTTCACCATTGTTTTACTCCTTGTCCTCAGAATTATTTCTTCTTTTTTACCATGTTCAGCCACGCTTCCCATGGGATCACTAACTTGGTTGTTTGGGTTGTTTGGAAGAGGAAAGAAAAAGTTTGGAGTCATTTGATTATTGGAATATTCTTGCACCCCCTAGTTATAGGAACTTCTCCTTTCTCTCTTTACCCTGTGATAGCAAATGCCCATTACAAATGTAGGAATAAATTAAACAACTCCCCCTAATATTCTGGTATGTTGGTTTGACTCCATCTTCTAGAAGCAGATATCTTGATTAAGAATCTAATAAACAATTTAGTTTTAAACTGCAACTTGTATCAGTCATGAAAATGATAACACAAAAATATACTTGTATTACTGACATTTTGGTCCAAAGTACATCCTATCCAGGTTCTGATGACAAATCATCAGCTAAATGCCCACATAGCAGTTTCAATAGCCCATGAGCTATTTCACATCACAAGTAGTACTGAGAAGAGGAAACAATCAGATGCCATTTCATGCCTGTAACACAGATGATTTTCCCCCTATTTCAGTTCCAGTTACATAAAGGATCACTGCTGACTTTACTGTATGTTCAGCTGAGTTCTTTTCTCTAGAACATTAGGACAGCATGGGACCTGTGCCAAGCTAGTCAGGCTTAAGATTTAGGTCATGTGTAGGAGGCAGCATTTGCAGAAGTAAAATAACACAAGAATGAAAGTCAAGAAACTGATGTTTATGTCAATGTTCATAACTTTCTGTTTGTGTTCCTTTTAACTAATTACTAATTTCTCTTCTGATCTTTCTTGTAGTGAACATGAAATTTCGCTTTGCTTTACCTCTTATGAGTTGTATAGATCAAATGGAAAGTGGAATGATGTATATGAAATGGTATCTTTTATGGTCACAAAGTATACTCAGCTCTGTATACATGTGCTTTAAGTTACAATTTATTGAACTACTTCTTACCAGTCTGAAACCACCCACAAAAACAATTTCACTTGAGTACATACTCAGATGATTCACAATAATCTTATATCATCCCAAAGTAGTTACAAAAGGACCAGGCTGATTTTTCAGAGGAGACCTCAAAGATGAGGATGACTAATTTTTCTGTGCCAATACTCTCCTTCTACTTACTGTATCTGTTTTTCCTATAGGTATTTGTCTTGGTTATATATACCCAAAAGATTTAATAAGACATATGTATCTTTTTACACACACACACACACACACACACACACACACACACACACATGTGCATGTACTGACATATATTCTAGACTCACATATGAGATACTGTAGTATTTTGTTGAAGTTCTGTGTACATTATACCAAAGAACACTTCGTACCATTGATTCCATCTTATGGTCATTGCATACTGCTTAATCTTATTGTTAGAAGGGGGTGGTGCCCTTCTGAAAAGATTTTACTTCTTCATTCTGTTTCAGGTACTCAGCAGTACAAACACTATAGCTAAGCTTAGGTAGGCCCTTTTATAAAATAGAGATTTTCTCCTTTCTGGTCTGGTTAGGTTAGAGGTAACAATCTTGAGTCTAGAAAGTGGCTTTGTTTATTCTTAGAATCTATGGTGTAGTTTAAAATTTCATGGTTAATTAATTTTAGGACAGTTTCAAACATAAAAATCTTACGAAAATGTTATAGAATTACATATTCCTACATCCAATTTTCACTGTTTACATCTTACATTAGTATGGCACATATAGCTAATGAACCAAAACTGGTAAGTTATTACTTATTATCACCCTTACTTTATTAAAAAATGTTCAGCTTTTATTATCACCCTTACTTTATTAAAAAAATATTCAGCTTTCATCTAATGATATTTTTTCCTAATACAGGATCTCATCTAAGAATGTACTTTACTTTTAATAGTCATTTTGATTCATTTTAAGATCCTCTTGGCTGTGGTCATTCACACTACAGTGTTAGATCACCAGAGAAACAAGCATTCACTCTTAACTAATCAAATGTTTGTTCCCCTACAGCAAAAGCTTGCAATAAAAACATATCTGATTCCTTACTTTAGTACTCTGTGAGGCTTTCCAGTTCCATTGAATCTTTGCCAAAAATCCAAGTAATAGGGGCTAAATATTTTTCTAAAGCAAATGCCTTTAAACAAATTGCATTTACTTCTCATTTAATTGGTGAGTTATTTGTTTGTTTGTAGAAACTGAGATTGGGAGGCTAGATATGCTCTATGATACTAATCATTGTTAATCATTTGTAGGTTTTTTCTTTTTTTAGTGAACAGAATCAGGAAATAAATGTGTGTATACTGCTTCATGAATATACACATGTGTCTAAGTATTACTTTGTGCAGTCATGTATATTTGTATTACTCTAAACACAACCTATCATATATTTTCAACTGGAATCTATGACCACATGGATGATTACAGCTTTTTTCTTGATTATCTGTAAACTTCTTTTTCAACAGTAAAAATCTTAACATCTACAATCTCCCATCCTATGAGCAATTTGTTACTAGTATACCTGCAAAGTTTTTTCCTATGTCCATTGGACAAAAATTAACTGAATGCAGAATTTGTGTGAATGTTCTTTTACTCTTAATGTTAGAGTGTCTCTTTACTTACAAACATATGTCACTATATTTCTGCAAACTTTCTTCATTGAAGTCATGTCCTATTTACTGCACAATTAGATTTTTTTACATACTATACACCCTTCTCTTTTTTTCTCATTTTCATTAATTCTTTGAAGATATTTTAAAATGCATTGTGTTCACATTCAATCCTCCCAGATTAACCATCATTCCCTAATCACTCAATTTTTTGTCCTCCATTTTGAAAAACTATTCAGTACTGTTTGTGGTACCTATATACTCTTGAAGGTCTGTCATGGAGGTGGTCTACCAATCAGGGACTGCACCCTCATTGAAAATTGATGAACCCACTCCCAGCAGCAATCAATTATCAATAGCTCCTGGTGGGGCTAGACTCACTTCTCACTTCTGCAGTCCTTGTGCATACTGTCTCAACTGCTGTTAATTCAAATGTACAACTGCTATGCGCTGTCTGGAAAATACTGTTTCCTTGTAATCAACCATCACCAATAACTCATAATTCTTTTTGCCTCCTCCTTCACCATGATCTTAGAGTCTTGGAAGGAGATGTGTGATATAGATGCTTGGTTTAGAGCTGAGAGTTCTGCAGTTTCTTATTCTCTGCATCTTGATCATTGTGATCTCAACGTTAATCTCCATCTAATACAAAAAGAAGCTTCTTTGATGAGGATCTATATGTATAGTGATGTATCATCAGAACTTAGCTTAATACTATGCTCCTTTAGCAGAGTCATAGTAGTAGGTTCTTCTCTAGGGTGTACAATCTGTCTAGCCATAGGTTTGGGGCTTGATAATGGTGGTGTGGGCTTCATCTTGTGGAGTGGACTTAAATTCAGTCAGAAAGTGGTTGCTTATTTCCATGATGTACCAGGCATTACTGTATCAGTGGTTATGTCTTGCCAGGCCAGTCATTGTAGCTAGCAGATTTTACAGCTGAGTTAATTTATGATTACTTTTCTCCTCCAGTAGCTTGCTTAGCATCTTCCAGCACTATGACAGCTAGACAGTAGGGTTAAAGCTTCAAGGTCGATAAAAGCTTGACTTCACCATGTTCTATGCTTCAAATATTTAGTGTGTTTAGCAATAAGGCATTACTCTCAAGTTCTGGAGGATAACCAAGAGCAGTGATTTTATTACTACAGTTTTTTAATACAACTTGAAATCTAAGACAATTATGCAACCAGCAGTTTGTTTATTATTCAGTGTTTTAGCTATCTTGTTTTTATTGTGTTTCCATATGAAGTTCAAGACTGATTTTGTTGTTGTTGTTCAATTTCTGTAAAGAATTGTGTTGGAATTTTGATGGTGATTGCATTGAATCTATAAATTACTTTTGGTTGGATAGTACCCAAGTCTCAGTAAAGTGTCATGTTTTGGGGATCTTGGTATCTTCAGGTTGGTGGTAAGTCACAAAAAAGTTGAGTTGTGCTTGAAAGAAAGGCTGAGAAAAACAGTGGTAAAGGACTAGGGTGATTCTTGGTGCACATCAAGACATAGGGTTCCCAGGGGACAGAGATGGGCTTGAGAGTGGGGCTCTGGCTGGCAAAGTACAGCAGGACCAAGGGTAAATTTGGAGAAGCCAGAATGGAGGACAGGAATGAAGATGAAGATCTCCTACCAGAGTCTCATTCTACTGTAGTAGCTTTGTGTCACTGGATAGAGAGCTTCTGTATGTCAGCCAAGTCATAAAGTACTAGAGATGGGCTAGAAGAAAAGATTGTAAAAGGCTACCAAGAAGAACTAGCAAAATCCTGGGTCCACACCAAGGGACTATATCCTTAGGGGATGAGAAGGACCTGGGAGGAGGCTAACAAGATTTTTTAAAATAAGAAAAACTATCTAAATCTTACCCTTGTTCTTTCTTAAATAAAGTATTTCCCTCAAGTTTTCTCTTTATCCTTTGTTTTCTATAGTTTGGATATTATACTCCTATTTACTTTCATTTGTTCAATTGTGTTTATCTTAGTTGCCATTCTTTTAGCTTTCTGGATCTGTTCTGAATTTTTATGAGTCAATAATTAAGTGGAGATGAGTAGTGATTTTAGAAATAGCATGTGATTTCCTATTCATTAGAAATCCCATCAATCTGTTTTATCATCTATTCAGAACTTTTTCTATTTACTTTTTACTCCTGGCCCCAGTACGTATATGATGTTGACATCTTATCACCACAGTAGCAGACTTTCTTTGCCTCTTTTACTAGTGATACAAATTAAGATAAAAAATAATTCATTATAATTTAACAACATAAGATCCTTTTTCTACTTCCTTATACTATCACTTAAATGACCTATTTGGGCAACTAAGACTGCATTTATACCGGTGAACATGCAATTTATTAGGCTGACTTGAAAACTCTCATGGCCTCTGTCTCTCAGGGAATGTCCAAAACTTGATTTTGCTAATGGAAAGAGCCACATGTTTCATCTGATTTTTTTTTTTTTAGAATCTCAAGGAAATATGCTGACCTAATCATGTTTACTTCAGACTTCAGGCAAAGCAATATCATAAGACTCACTCAAAGGAGTTCACACTACTCAAAGCTTACATAAGTTAAAAAAACTCTAACAGAACACTTTTGAATGTCCTTTTAGTTCATATACCACTCATATTATCACATCAGTACCTGAAACAAGAGTTGGGAAAAAGAAAAACTGAGAAACAATCCTATACGAAACATATCTCAATTTATAGGTCCTGTCAATATTCTTTTTTCTTGTGGGCTTTGTGTATTACAACTCACAGCATATGGCTGTGAATAGTGAGGAAGCATTCTATCACTCTATACTATCATGCTTTTGGTAACAAGGAGCAAAGAGTATACACTTTTGCGATATACAGATTTATTACAATTAATTAACTATTAAACTTTAGCCAGAAGAAATACAAGAGCAAATCATTCTAATAAGAGAGAAGTTAAGATGTTGTAGGCAGAATTTTGCAGACCCTATACTTTAGTTTTCTTGTGTTAACCCTGTGGTTGTGTAATATCATAGAACAAAGAGGAGGTCTGCCAGAAGGACTGAGTTTAGTGATATGACCACTTTAAAAGCTGCATTTTCCTAAGCTAGTAGCAGAAGGGCAAGTGAGGTAGTTTACAAACATATGTAGAAGTACCATTTGAGACTATACATATTTATCATAAACAACATCTATATTATATTGAAGTACATATAGTTCATGTTCATTTCATCTTTTGATAGTACTATATTATTTGGTTCTTGGTTTAATCTGATGGTTTTAAAGATAGACGTGATCATATAGAAAAGGCTAAGAAAGTTGTAAGTTACACTGTCTAATAAAATTCAAAGTGAAAGATGTAGTCCTACATTCACATGGAACTGAGTTCTGCCAACAGTATAAGTGACTCTGCCCCACCCCAGGTATGTGTCTAATCTGGCAAAAGCATATGATTTTGGCCTTATGAGACATACAAAAGAAAATGTGGATGCTTAAAATTTGGTTAAGTGCTAATATTTGAGTCTGTCACAATAACTTACCTTGTATTTCTTCCTGCCAGTGAAGCATAATCAGTCTAACACATTGACTTATTTCCCAAGAGGGGAATATATTTACATGCCATGTGTAGCTTGCTGTAGGTTTTATTTTATTCCAAGGTAATGACTCTGAGGAGGAAATCCAAAGTTGTCTTAATAAAGAGAAAACCTGGAAGAAGCAGAGATAAATAAAGAGCCCCTCATAAATGATACCATGTGGCTAGCTTACTTTTCCGTTTATTCCAGTCCTGCCCAGTAGGTGAAATGAAAGAAAGCCATTTACCCTGATTAGCATCACTAACCCAGTTTGAACTCCTAAAATCCAATGAGAAGAAGGACATAGAGAATTAGAACAAGCCATTCAAACAAGCTATGCTGATTTTGATAGGTTTCCTGGTAACAAACCCAAGTGTGGTTATAAACGGGCCACTATAGCCTCCAGCTGTATTTTTTGTTACATAAACTTCCTGGAAAAAGGATTAAACCATATTTAAGATAAACATTTGCTTTTTGCTAGTAAATTTAGCACTGCTGTTTAAAATGCTTTAGAATTGAATTGTGCAGGTGCTAAAATTCTAATTGCCTGTTTTTCCTGACATCCATCTTAGAGTTGTTCAAAGAAAGATGTTATCTTTGATGCTTTCTCATAAAATATAATGATAAGAGTGAAAGAGAAAGTGGACAGAAATAATGTAAAAGTAAAATGAAGGCATTTTACAAGTCGCGGACTCAAGTTATCCATTGGTGATTACGATGTAACATTTATGAATGTATATACCTTTTGCTATCGATTATTTTGGGTGGGATTAGGAGTACATATGCCTGGTTAGTAAGAAGAATTAAATCAAACACATTTACTTTAATGGTTTGCAAAGCTAGTATTTCAGCTAAAAAATAGATTTTGGGAGCCATCCCTAGATGAACAGATCCTGAATATTTTTAGGAATTTACTCAATTTTCATAACTCAAAGAAGATGCCAAAATTTGATGTTTAAGGCATATAGGGTGACTGTGTGTGTGTGTGTGTGTGTGTGTGTGTGTGTGTGTGTGTGTTACAGAGAGAGAGAAAGACATAGAAGGAAAGGGCAGAGAGACATATATACAGATTTAGTCTTAAACTATGACTAAAGATAAAAACACTAACAAATACTCAAAAAGTGAGTGTATTCATGATCCTTAAATCCTGAAGTTATTTAAAAATAACAACATTGGAATATATAGTCAACACTTCAAATTGATTTGCTGAATGAACAATCCTTTTGCTTTGATCATTAAGATATCAACAAATAGAGTGCTTATTTGGTTACATTCTTGAGCTCCTTAGACAGTTTTGTAGAACAGCCCATAGGTCATAAACCTACCAGATTGACTTGGGCAAAGTAGAGGTCTGTGGTAATGAAAACACAGCTATGTGCTGCGTAATAATATTTTAGTTGACAATGTGCTGCATGCACAATGAAGGGCCCATAAAATTATAATAGAGTTGACAAATTCCCTTCATCTAGTGGTGCTGCAGCTGTCTTAACATCATAGTACTTCATAATGCATTGCTCACTTATCTGTGATGAGGCTGTTACAAGCAAACTTACTGTGCTAGTAATCGCTTAAACATAGAGCACATACAATTATGTACAGTATGCCATACTTGATAATGATACTAATTGACAACCTTATTGTTATATGATTTTACTGTACTATAATTTTTATGATTCCTTTATGTACTCCATGTATATGCACTTCTACATATGTAGAAGTACCATTTGAGACTATACATATTTATCATAAACAACATCTATGTTATATTGAAGTACATATAGTTCATGTTCATTTCATCTTTTGATAGTACTATATTATTTGGTTCTTGGTTTAATCTCATGTTTGACTCATCATAGCCTCTAAGTACACTAAAACCACCCAAACTATTGCCAGTATGAGTTTCCATGAACTGTTTAATCTAAGAATACAACTAAAAGTTTCAGTGGCTAGAGAGATAGTCAATGGTTAAGAGTACTTCTTGTTTTTGCAAAGGACTGGAGTTTCTTTCCCAGCACTCAGGATTGGCAGCTCACAACTGCCTTGAAATCCAGAGGTTCAGAAACACTCTCTGACCTCTGCCAGTGCACACACAAATACATAATTTTCAAATTAAAAACATTCTTAAGAATAACAATGACCAAGTACTATAAAGGCACAAAAGTCACCAATGACTGTAGCTTGTCATTCCATTCAAAGATATCCAATGTGACTATAGCTATAATCTTAAAGAACAAGTCCAAAGTAATAAGAGCTATAGAGCTGTGTTGTTAAAAAGAAATCTGGTAAATGGAGAATGGTAACAGACCTTAGAGCAATTAACAAAGTAATTCAGCCAATGGGCTCTTTACAATCTGGAATTCCTTTGCCTACTCTGTTATCAAAAGGATGGCCTCTCATAGTTATTGATTTAAAAGAATGTTTCTTTTCAATACCGTTACAAGAAAAAGACAGAAAGATTTGCTTTCACAGTGCCTACTTATAATAATTCTCAACCGGTTAAAAGATTTCAATGGAGGGTTCTCCCACAGGGAATGTTGAATAGCCCAACTTTGTGCCAATATTTTATAAAACAGCCATTAGAAGTGGTATGTAAAAAATTTCCTAAATCTATAATTTATCATTATATGGATGATATTTTATTAGCTGACTCAAATGCAGATACTTTAGAAAGAATGTTTGAAGAAGTAAAGAAAATTTTGCCTTGCTGGGGTTTACAAATTGCTCCTGAAAAGATACAAAGAGGAGATTCTCTTAATTATTTAGGATATAAAATAGAACTTCAAAAAATTAGACCTCAAAAGGTGCAAATTAGGAGAGATAGACTACAGACTCTTAATGACTTTCAAAGATTATTTGGAGTCATTTCTCATCTAAGAACTATTGTTGGGGTAAAAAATAATGAACTGAATAATTTGTTTAAAACCTTAGAAGGTGATAAGGACTTGAACAGTCCAAGAGAATTATCTCCTGAAGCTGAGAAAGAATTGGCCTTGGTAGAAAAGAAAGTACATGAAGGGCACGTAGATTGTATTGATCCAAAGCTGGATTGCATTTTGGTTATTTTGCCTTCTAGGCATTCTCCAACAGGAATATTAATGCAAAGGGAAGATATTATATTAGAATGGATATTTTTACCAAATAAACCAAATAAAAAATTAAAAACTTATGTGGAAAAAATCTCTGACTTGATTTGGAAAGGAAAATTGAGACTTCGTCAGTTAGCAGGAATAGACCCAGCAGAAATTGTTGTACCTTTAACTAAGGAGGATATTGAAAAATTATGGATAGACAATGAAGCTTGGCAAAAAGCTTGTAGTAATTTTTTGGGAGAAATTAACAGCAAATATCCCAAAAGCAATAGAATTGATCTTATAAAGAGAGCTGATTGGATCTTGCCTCGAATTGTGAGGAAAAAACCCATATCTGGAGTTCGTACATTTTATACAGATGCCAACAAACAAGGAAAGGCAGGTTACAAATCAGAAAATTTAAGTAAAGTGGTTCAAAGTCCTTATAATTCAGTTCAAAAATGAGAATTATATGCTATTCTGTTGGTATTAATGGATTTTTCAGAACCTCTCAATGTAGTAACTGACTCTCAGTATGCTGAAAGAGTAGTATTACATATTGAGACTGCAGAATTTATCCACGATACTTCAGAATTAACTTCATTATTTATTCAATTACAAGATACAATCAGAAAAAGGAGTCATCCTTTATATATAACTCACATCCAATCCCATACTGGTCTGCCAGGCCCTCTAGCACAAGGCAATGATGAGATTGATAAATTATTGATAGGAAATGTGCTGGAGGCCTCAGAATTTCATAAAAAACATCACGTAAATAGTAACGGTTTAAAAAAGGATTTTTCCATAACCTGGCAACAAGCCAAAGAAATAGTAAAGAAATGTCCTACTTGTTCCTTCTACAATCAAACGCCATTACCAGCAGGATGTAACCCAAAGGGTTACATTCATTCATTACATACATTACATTCATACATTTCATTCCTCTCAGAGGAATGAAATCTGGCAGATGGACGTGTTTCACTTTGCAGAATTTGGAAAATTGAAATATGTACACCACACTATTGATACTTATTCAGGATTTCAATGGGCAACTGCTTTGAGTTCTGAAAAAGCTGATTCTGTAATCACTCATTTGCTAGAAGTTATGGCCATTATGGGTATACCTGCACGAATCAAAACTGATAGTGCTCCATCATATGTCTCTGTTAAAATGAAACAGTTTTTTGCTTATTATAATATAAACCATATTACAGGTATACCACATAATCCTACAGGTCAAGCAGTTATAGAAAGATGAAACAGAACTCTAAAGGATATGCTAAATAAACAGAAAGGAGTAACAAAAACCCCCAGAAAAAGACTACATAACGCTCTATTAAGTTTGAATTTTCTCAATGCCAATGAGAAAGGAACAACAGCTGCAGAGAGACATTGGATAATAGAAAAAACTACAGAATTAAATCAACTTATATACTTTAAGGATGTGCTGACCTCAGAATGGAAACCAGGATATGTATTACATTGGGGACGAGGTTTTGCTTTTATTTCTACAGGAGAAGATAAGCTGTGGGTACCATCAAAATTGATAAAGGTTCGATTTGAACAAGAGAGACCTCTTAATTAGAGGAGGTGATAGTTCATCAACTATCATGAACATCCAATTTAAACTAACTTACACCAGTAACATATGCCTTTTCATTTAATCAGATAATAACTTGTCAAAAAAGGAACATCCCCAAAAAACCTTGGGGAAAGGTTTTTGTTTTTGTCTTTTAGGAGAATGAAGGTTAAGGAATCTGAAGAACACTGGACAAATGAGACAACTGAAGAAAAGGGACAAATCGTCTATCCTAAGAAACAGAGTGAAATGGCATATGGGTATGTTATCTAAAAAATTTTATGTCTTCCCAAATGTTTGTTTCTGCTTTTCTTTAAAGATTTAACACTATTTAACTTCTAATAGTCCCAGTTCAATTATAATTTAAAGCTGACTTTGGAGTTGGAGAATGGCTCGCTCCTTCTTTAAACTCAAGCATGTTGTTAAAAGGAAAATACAGACTCCCTGTATCATGCCAGAGGAAAAGAGCCATCTTCTGCTATGGGACAGGAGAAAAGCCAAATTAATTAAGGGACTATTCTATTACTAATCTCAACTCTTTGATTCTATTCTGATTCTTTAAACTTTTCTTAAAATATGAAATTTATACCAAAATTTACAAGATTAATATATATATATATATATATATATATATATATATATATATATACATTTTAAACTTTGTTAAGATATAAATGGTCATATACAGTACTAACTAATTCTAAAAAGCCGCATATATAGTCTTTATGTTTGAGTCTCTTATCAGTTTTTTGCAGGAAATCACGGTCAGGCCTAACATCAACTGAAGTCTCCAGGAAGAAAATGGGGCCCCACAACAACAACAATTCCACGTGGACAATAATAACATCACTAAGCTGACAAACATCATCTACAGATCAGCTTTGAACTACAAAGTGCTCAGAGCAATTTTGAGAGTGCTAGCTGAGATGATCCAGTCTCAAAGACTACTTGAATAAGGATTTGAGATAAACCCTGAACTTTGGCATTATACACAGACTGGATAACGAAGGCTATAGTTACCTTTCCTAGAATTTGACAATTAACCTAAAATTTTTCTTTCAGGATAAAGATAACTTCGCCCATACCCAGCAGGAAGCAATTTCAAGAATAGGACGCCCACATTCCTAAAGAGGTGGTGTGGGGTGGTTGGTTTTTTTGGTCTTTTAGGTCTTTTAATGGGTTTTGGGTCTGGGATAATTTTCATTGATTAGGGGGGTTGGTTACAAGTTGTTGTAAAGGGTGAGGAAAAGGGCTAAGCAAAGGAGATTAGATTTAAGGTTCTTATTTAAAAAAAAAGAGAAAGAAAGAAAGAAAAAAATGTAAATACTTTACATTGGATTGGATTGTTTTATATTGTATACAAATTATATATATTGAAATTGATATTGTTAGAAAATGCTATATGTATATTTCTAATTGTACCATTCATTTAACAATGTAATGCAATTTTCTAATCCTTGAATGTTGTTATTACCAACTATTAGGATATAAAGAAATGAAAGTTAGTAGTTAGACTATATATATATATATATATATATATATATATATATATATATATATATATATATATATATATAATATAATAGAACTTGTAGTTATATTAGGTATGTTTTCAAGATTGAGTAGATATATTTTAGATAGACAGGTTATCTTCAAACCCTTCAGAGATCTACAGAATATGGCATTTAAAATGTTTTAATAACTTAGAAAATTTTTCTTTTTTGTTATGACTATGAGACATGTCGGCTCCTGACAGTACCAATCTACTTCAGAGAAAATATGGGCATTGAAAAAACTGCAATTGGAGTTAACTTTCATTGTAGCAAAAGTTAGCCACTGGACAACAAAGTATCCTTGAATCAACTGCTGACAAACAGGACAGACAGGACACGAAACAAAGGACTACTGATTCTTGTGAAAACAAGTGTGGTTATGGCTTTATCAAAAGGCATCTTCTGAGGCCAGGACAATATAGCACCATCCCTGAAGTGGCCTTCGCAATCTGGGAAAGGTACAGTGCCCTTTTCTTCGAAGGCAGCTGAACAGGCAGTGGGCCGATGGCTTCTGATGTCCAATGGGGAGGTAGCTGAAACAGTTATTCTTGAAGAGTAATTAAGCTCACACCTCTCAACAGAAGAATGGCATTTAATAGAGGGATGTGGAGAAGAACGGGATGCTGAAATGAAGCCACATACACACATAGCCAAGAAGAATGGACAGCTGAATTCAAAAAACATCAACAATTTCCAGAATTTAAAATCCTGAATCATGACATGAAACTAGTGGAATTCAGGTATTTCTGGTATATAGACTGCTCTCACCCAGTGTGAGGTTGAACTGTTGACCTTGTGTACATTCTACTTCACAAATGAGTCTGTCAGATACGCTAAGCCTATAGGCTGAAGATGATGCCCCAACACTGCGGAGAAACCTCAGATGATTGTCCAGGCAGCTGGCTGTTTCTGTCAACTCACAAGTTTTTGGAAGTTGCTTGCATATACTTCCTGTTTTTATTTTTTATTTTTGTTAGCTAATACTATTTCCTTCTTGGGTCTCTGAAGGAGTTGAAGATTAGTTAGTTATAGTTGACGATTAATTAGGATAGAAAGTGAATTAGATACAATAGAATAGATAATGGAATTATTTTCTCTGAATTTGTCAAATACAAATGAACTAGACATTGTTTAGGTATTTATTACTTGTATATATTGTATATAGTTATTGTACTTTTGTATATAGTTTTTCTTATGTTAGTTATAAGCTTTTTCTTTTTTCCTTTTTATTAAAATAGAAAAGGGGAAATATGGTGATATTTTATTTGTATTAAAATGTTATTTGTATGTTAATAAATAAAGTTGCCCGGGGGTCAGAGCTATTAGCAAGCCATAGGAAAGCAGGGCAGTGGTGGCGTACACTTGTAATCCCAGCACTTGGTATGCAGAGCTGGGTAAGTCTCTGTGTGTTCAGGGATACAGCCATTATTGGACACACATGCCTTTAATCTCAATACCAAGCAAGGAAAACCTGGATGGAGGCCTATACAGACAGGCCGTGATGAGGCAGTCATGTGGTTGGGTTTACAACCAATGAGATGGCAGAACAGGAACACTATATAAAGACATTAACACAGGGGTAGTGAGTTCGGAGAGGTAGGACCACTGCAGGAGGAAGGGTAAGGTTTTAGCTCTTAGCTCTGACCTCTTGGCTTTCTTCTTTGCATTGGTTCTGTGTTTCTTATTTAATAAGAAGGTTGGTTACATCTACAGAGCTGTAAAAGAGTTTACTGCTGAACATAAGAAGACTAAAAAAAATTATAGAAGGACCTGCATCAATTAGAAATTGCTAATGGATGGACTGAAGACCAGACAAAGAAGTATGTTTCTCTCAACACCAGGACAGTCATGACCAAAATAAAGTTTATTTTTGATGTTGAAAGAAAACCATGGACTTTGTTATGATGTTAAAGTTATTGCTGGCTTCGAGTAGCTCAAATGATTTAATAATTGTTCATTAAACAATGTGAAAGGAAGTGGTGAGCTTAGTGTGAAGGGAGTTGTTGGAAGCTTTATAGAAGTTTATTGTTGGAGCAAAGTGATCCCACAGCAAATTTTCAAATGTGTATAAAACCTTCCTATTCTGGCAAAGCAGGCTTGAAAGGACATTACCCAATAAATCATCCAACTCAGTTTCAAGTTTAAAGGCTTTTTGGCATAAATTAAATCTTATAAGGGACAGTGTTCTAGTCTTTCCTTAGAAACCCTTTGTTTCAAATATACCAATAAGCCCACACTGATAGTATACTACAGGAGCATCAAGATGACATGATGTCCCCATGTATCTTCCAAGATGTCCTCTTCAATTGGTATACCAGCATAACAGACCAACATTACTTGGGGGTATAATATAGCTTATTAGATCTTCTTTGTTTTGGGCAGTGCTCCAAAATGCTGTCATCAAAAGGGTGTTTCTCCCTCTGAACACTATTTTTTAAAATCCAATTAATGCATAGAAGTGCTATACAAACTTTAGTCTACTACCTCAAATGAATTTAATCTTATTTATTGTGAAAATCAAAGGGGATACTGATATGGAATGATTAAAACATCTGTGACTACTTCTAGAACATTGCTTGGGCATGTGCTATATTATCAAGAAGTTTATGAATTGCATCTTCAAAGGATTTTCCACTGATGATAAGGTTGCATAATTCAACAAAGCTATGATGGAGGTGATAAACAACCTTCCCACGGGTGTTGGTCACAATACTATTAAATGAGGAGGTCTTAAGAAACAGACTAATAAGGAGTTGTCAGCCAGGACAGGAACGCTTAGCTGAAGAAGACACAAGAAGAATGCAAATTATAGGAGAAGAAACTCCATGAAAATTCTTAGCACGTGATTTAGAAGGAACTTTTCAACCTACAAACTCTATACCTCAAGAAGTTTCATAAAATGCTTGAAACCCTGGATCCCAAGGTCAAAAGGTTTTCATTAGAATACAGGAAGGTTTTTGATATGTTATTTGCTTATAAGGAAACCTATGATGAAAAAAATGATACAGAAAAAAATACACCATTAGAAGAAACAAAACAAACAAATAAAAAAACAGGATGTATTTGTGAAATGAGTGACTTTTCTTCAAGAGACTCAGGCAGCTCCTTCAGGAGGACTTTGTAAGGAAGGGTTTTTTTTGTTTTGTTCTTTTGTTAAGAGACATGGCAGCTGTGTGTTATTTTACATGAAGAACTCTCAGTAGATAAAGATAGGGAGATAGAAGACAGTTATGATTCTGACCATGTGTAAGCCTAGGTTAACATGTGTGTTTATATCTTGGATGTAAAATGAAAGGGAAAAAGAACAGATAAAAATTTTAATAGAAATAGTTTGTAGGGTAAAGACAAAAAATATTTTTCTGCATCTATATATTTATGTTTCATCTACTGTTAGAAAGAGTTAAAAAGTTAAATTAAATTTCTTCATGAAATAAAGTTAAAAGGTGAAGTTAAGTCACTGTTAAAGAAAGAAAAGTACACTTGTGAACTTAGGATGATTTATGTGTATAGCAGTGGGAAGTGATGTTCTGGAATGTCACACTCACATCTCATTCATTGACACCCAGAGAAACTTGAAGTTCTGCAATTGTTCATCATGATAAGTTCCCTATACAGGTATAGGTTTCATTGTTTCTTGTATAACATACTTTACGGTACCTTCTCTATGTTTAAATATATTGTAGATTACTATTGTTTTGTAATTGACCAGAATAATTAGTGCTAATAGAAAATAGTGCAAGTATGTCACTGGAAGCAATAGACTGATATACAGTTTCGGTACACAGCAGGCTGTAATATCTAGGTTTGTGCTAACATACTATATAGTGAAAACATCCAATAATTTTTTTCTCAAGATGTAGCTTTTATTATTGACTCCTCAAGGTAGGAATACACCTCAAATTATGATGGTATTATAATCCACAAAACTCTTCATCAATTAAAAATTGTGTAAGTAAAAAAATGTACTACTGAACTTTGTAGCTCACACGGCAAAATGCAGAGTATTAGCTGTTCACCCCCATAGTCAATGGCTGGGACTATGGCTGAGTGCTTCTGCCCAGCAATGACAGAGAACAGCGTACTAGATGTTGCTAGGCAGAGGAAGGGTCAAAATTCAAAATTAGACTTATGATTTCTACTGAATATATATTACTTTCACACTATCATAATGCTGAAAACTTTAAACTCTGACTATCCAATGTTGATGAGCATCTGTTACTACAATTCATTCAATTAAATATGATTAATTTAAATTGTTTTATTTTTAAATTTAATACAATATATTTTGATCACATATTATTCCCCTCTCCCAACTCCTCCCATATCTTCCCCACTCCTTATACACCCCACTTTGTGTTCTTTCTCTCTCTTAAAAAATACAAGCCAAAACAAAAGAACAAAAAAAAACACAAATAAAGGAAAAAAAGAAAACAAAACCAGAGTCTGTTTTGTATTGGCCTGCCCTAGAGGGTAGTTGGTATACCCATTGTCACTCTACCAGAAGAAACTGATTTTCTTTGTAGAAACTATCATTTACCAATAGAAATAATTCAATGAAATTGCACTTGGAATGGAGAATGGAATAAGAAAATTGCATCTTGAACCTGGTAAGAAGCATTCATCTTGTTTGGCAAAATGCATTTCTGAATTTCTCTGATAAACTGAGCAGGATGAAGAGCTATAATTTAATGAAGCAAGCAGAAGGTGTCCTTTTTTAGTACTGTGTTGGTGTTCTGTAAACCAAATATTGCCAACATGGAGGTTAAAATCTTGTTGAAATGATGACATGAATTTAAAATATACAAGTAAGGGGCTGGAGAAATGGCTGACCAATTAATATTGGGTACTACTCTGATAGAAGACTTGAGACTGTCTGTAACTTCAGCTCCAAGGAATCTGACACTGTCTTCTAGTCTTTGTGGGTACCTGTGTTCATGTACACACACACACACACACACACACACACACACACACACACACACACACAGAGAGAGAGACACACACTAAAAATAGATCTTAAAAGAGTAAAACGTATGAATTAGGAAGGAAATATAGATATACTTAAATCCTGGTATCCAACTTATCATTACGTTGGAAATGTCTTGAAAAGACAAAAGGACAACATCACCAATAATGATGAGCTAAATCATGAGATGAATCATTCAAATTTAGAAAATTATGTCGTGTAGATCATAATAGATATCAATTCTTGTTTAGTAGTTACTTCAAAGTCAGTGAAAGCCTTTTGGGGAAGTTTTTCTCTACAAGCAATAGAGAATGGGACCGACAGCAAATTAAATCATATTTAATGTTCTTTAAAGGAGAAATCTGGAGGTAGTTGGTGCTAGGATTAATTCAAACAAATGATGTCAGGACACTGAGTGGGTTTCTCTGGAATTATTTTTGCTTTTCCCTTGTGGTCACTAACTAGCTGAAATAGCTCCAAACATTATGTCCTTATATGAGAATGTTCAAAGCAGAAAGGAACACAGAAAAACAAATGCCTGTATTTTGTTAAAGCTAAAATATGCTCCATAACAGGAGATGACTCATGAGAGATCTAAGCTTGCTGGGAGATTTAAGGACAGATAATAGCTTTTCTAGAAGTTCCCAGCATACTTTTCAGATTTATTGGTCAAAATAGCATCACATGTATCACATTAGTCCAATCACTGAAAAAGAGGAACTGAATTTCTGGAACTGATTTAGGCCTATCATGACTTATCTCCCATACTTAAACACACACACACACACACATATATGTCATACATATATATATGATAAAAGAGAATTAAATGACTGTGAGACAGTCTCCAAATCTGAATTTAGTAGTGAATGTATGTAACTGGAGAACTTTTCTCCAGCTCCCGCCACCAAGTCCCGCCAGTCCCAGAGCCCACTTATAAAATAAACACACAAACTCTTACATTATTTAAACTGCTTGGCCATTAGCTCAGGCCTGTCACTGTCTAGCTCTTACTCTTATATTTAGCCCATTTCTATTAATCTTTACTTTGCCACATGGCTCATGGCTTATTGGTACCTTACATCTTCCTTCTCCTGGCGGCGGCTCCAGGCAGTCTCTCTCTTCCCTTCTTGTTCCCTCAATTCTCTTCTCTGTTAGTCCCGCCTATACTTCCTGTCTGGCTATTGGCCAATCAGAGTTTATTTACATATAGCGATATCCACAGCACTTCCCCTTTTCTTCTTCTTTTTTTTTAAAAAGGAAGGTTTTAACTTTAACATAGTAAAATTACATATAACAAAACAATTATCAAGCAAGAATTACAGTTACAATATTAAAGAAGAGGTCCTATCTATCTTATATTTGTAAGTTTAAGGTTTTATATCTAACTTATCTTTTATTATAACTAAGGAAAATTGTAAGTATCTAGTCTTTAACCACATCAAAGACCTCAGAAGGATATATTACTACCTGAGAAATGGAGAAGGATATAAGCAACTTTTAGGAGTCTTGTAGGGTAGACAGAGACAGCTGGCAGCCTGGACAGTCATTCAAAGTTCTCTTGTAAAGTTGGGGCATCTGTCTTCAGCCCACAGGCCTAGAGTCTCTTATTCATTTTTCTCTGTGTCCTGTAGAATGTCTGGCAGTTTTCTTTGCAAAGCAGGAACCTGAAGGACCGTTTTGTAAAGCAAAGTTCAGTGGTCATCTTTCTATGGGTCCTGCATGTCCAGTTGATCAAGCAGTCCAGGCAAGAACAGTTTCTTGCCCAAATGGCTATTTTTGTCAAGGTGAAGATAAACTCCATATAGAGTGTCTTCGATGCCCATCCTCCTCTCTGAAGTAAATCGGTGCTGTCAGGAGCAGACATGTCTCACTGTCCAGAAAGTCTAAATTTTTAAAACATTTTAAATGCCATATTCTGTAGGTCTTTGAAGTGTTTGAAGACTACCTATCTATCTGAAATATATCTATGTATACCTAGAAGACTTAACTAACATGGCTACAAATATTATCATAGATGACTAACTATTAATCTATTTTTTAATTATCCATTACAATTTTAAATGAGTTACATAAACATAATATCTCAAACAAGAATAGAAATATATATACAGTATAACAAAATTAAGTTTAAATTTGTATCAATAAACTAAAATCTATAGCAATGTAAAACATTTTAAACAAGTTGTTACTCTTTAAAAGTAGGTTCATTAATCTACCCTTTTATCCTATCATATCTAAACTATCCCCCTTTTTGTTTTAGAAAGAGATTGTATTTATAATCAACCTGATTTAAATAAAAATATTGTTTTTTCTCTGTCCCACATCAGAGTGCTCTTCTGATTTGGGACATAAGAATCTCTTAACCTTTTTTTTTTTTTTTTTTTTTTTGAGCAATATGTCTGGGTTTAGAGGGGGAGTGAGCCAATTCCATCTCTAAAGCCAGCTTGGTATATTTGGGAATTTGGGCGTAGCTTCTCTTACTACTTCCTGCTGGAGGGGGGCGCTGTATCTTATGGGGACACGAAGAAAATTTTAGGATCATGGAGTAGTCCATGAGGCTGTATCGTCTGAGCCAGTTGCCTTGGAACCATTCTGGATGTTGAGTCATCTGGGCCATGGTGTCATTGGAGACCTTTCAGGGGGTCTTGGCTGGTCAAACCTGATGTATCTTAATCTGGAACAAACCCATAGTCTCTGGCTTTCTGTGGAAACAAGAGCAGAGACTCTTTTCCAAAGCAACATATCCTTATATCCAAATTTTGAAGTCAAGGTACCTTTAAAATATACATTTTGGCATAACTCAACAGCTTTTACAATCAAATGTTTTTCTGCAGTTACGAATATCAAAGAGAACATAATCCAGATTCTTTGTGTGGTAGCCATCTTTACGTGGCTTATTTTTTTATATTAGCATGAGCCTATTGCTTTAAACTGCAGCCTTCTAAGCCTGAAATGGGGCAGTGGCTGCTGGCTCCGCCCACTTCAGCTTCCCAACATGGCGGTGGTCCGCTTTCCGCCAGCTCTGGGAGCCGTAACTCTCAGAAATAGTGGGTCTACACTTTTACCAAAGTAGCGTGTAGCCCAGAAACCTCTTTTTTTGTTTTGTACTAGCAAAGGCTAAATCCACCACACAGTTTAATGTGCTACTTGCAGAGGCCTCATTCCCACCATACTGCAGGTCGAGAGTGCACGCTAGGAACCCGCCAGTAGCTCAAACTGGAAGCTGCCGCTCATTTGAGAGAGACAATTAGGAAGCTGTTTTTAGCTCCGTTTTAGAATCTTTTTTCTAAGTTTTTAGGTGGAAACTCTTGCCACCACGTTGGACGCCATTTGTAACTGGAGAACTTTTCTCCAGCTCCCGCCACCAAGTCCCGCCAGTCCCAGAGCCCACTTATAAAATAAACACACAAACTCTTACATTATTTAAACTGCTTGGCCATTAGCTCAGGCCTGTCACTGTCTAGCTCTTACTCTTATATTTAGCCCATTTCTATTAATCTTTACTTTGCCACATGGCTCATGGCTTATTGGTACCTTACATCTTCCTTCTCCTGGCGGCGGCTCCAGGCAGTCTCTCTCTTCCCTTCCTGTTCCCTCAATTCTCTTCTCTGTTAGTCCCGCCTATACTTCCTGTCTGGCTATTGGCCAATCAGAGTTTATTTACATATAGCGATATCCACAGCAAATGTACACATTCTTAGCAGCAGAATCTAGTATATTATTTTCTTTTGTTTTTTTCTGTTCTGTTCATGTCTTTTTTCAAACCTCTGTCTCTTCATCTCTCTATCCTCTCTTTCCTTCGGATTATGTATATTCACTTGTTCAACGGTCTTAAAGATGTAAGAACATTGTAAACTTGCATTTAAATGAAAAGGAAAAATGGTGAAAGAACCCAAATGTTTCCTCTGGAGCCTGGCTCACTTCCACTGGACTTTGTATACCCGATAATATTCAAATTGTGTAATTTCAAATTGACACCCCTTGAAATGAAAGATACTGAGTGGTGGTAACAACTTCTAATGAATCGCGAATCAAATATAGACAAGTGAAGTTGTTCTTGGCATTCACGGAGCCTCCATTCTCATTTTTATTCCCATTAAATATTAGCTCAGTAATCATTTTACCAACGAGAAAGCAGTGTAATTAGGTTTACTACCGGTATGAAGCTACAAAAGGAGTAATGCTATGTCATATTTTAAGGCATATTGCTGTAAATCTTTTTGCCTTTCTGAAGAGCTTTTGTTCTCAGTAAGTTTAGATTTTAAATGCCCAGACAATATATGTGCAGAAAATAGCCAGAATCAACACATAGGTTTAGAAGAAATGCTTTTCTTAAATTGGGAATCTAGGGAAGTGTAAAAGACAAGAGTGTACATTACATCCTAATGGTTTATTTATGAAGAATTCTCAGCTCACACCTCTGAGACAGGTAGAGATATTCTACTTCCTATACCATAACCTCATTTATTCAAGATGTAAATGTCGATTCCTATAACATGTCTGGCCTTTTCAACTGTTGAATTAGTTTTGATGACATTATAATGAGATACTTTCCTCTTTAGGTTAGGAAAAAAATCTTACCATTCACGCTGATTTTTGCATTAACTTGCAAGGCAAATTTGTGAGTGCCAAAACACTAAATTTAGCTTAACACTTACATTTAAATTCATTGAGCCAGATTTTCTTTTGGTTGATTTAATTGCAAATCCTTAAACAGCTGTCTTTTTAGAGTAATAATTTTGACATTTAATTCATAGACCATTAGTGTTAGAAGGACCCCCAGAGATCTGCTAGTTCAATTGCTTCATTTTTCAGATGAGAATAAAATGACTTAGGCCAAAAGAGGTTAAACGAGTTGCCCACTGTCGTACAGTTAGTTAGTGGCAGAATCAGGAGCTATAAAACAGCATGTTTGCTTTCAACATCCATATTTTTTATACTACACAGTGATGCTTCATCTATAGTAAATTTCCCCACAGTACTGAATAAATTGATGTCATATAACCCTGTAAGATCTTGACTTTCCTACCCCTTATTGAGTACTGAAAATAAAATAAATCCCTCCATTTTGGCCCTCAGTAGTCCCACAGACAGATTACATAATTTTAAATGTAAACATTGAAAAAAAGATAGAACTGGGTTCAATCTGGGACATTGCAAAGTCATTACTAAAATGTGAACAAGTGGCTTAACCTTTCTGGAACTTATTTTCCTTATCTGGAAAATGGGAGTAAAATTAAATCTACAGGGTTTTGGAAGTGAATCTATACAGAGGAATTGGAATTTGAAAAATTCCTAAGAGATGTTAGGTCATTTTTTTTTTATTTTAGTGTTTGTAACAAATGAAAATGAAGAAGCAGATACACTGAATTTTAACCAACAGAGGACTAGGAATAGGTAGAGTTGACTTTACTGCCATAAGAAGTGATAATAGGAAATGTAGACAAATAGATTTTTATTTTTCTCTCCTATGCTTGGTTAATTTTAATTTTAAGTATCATTGATGTCATATTTCCTTTATTCTCTGGTTGTATTTTTCTCTCTTTTTAAAAATTTAAAAAATGAGTGTGGGATATTTGTTAGGGGAAGAAATTGAATTACAAATTAGGTATTGGGTGAGTTCAAGGCCAGCCTGGTCTACAAACAGAGTTCCAGGAAAGGCGCAAAGCTACACAGAGAAACCTTGTCTTGAAAAACCAAAAATAAATAAATAAATAAATAAATAAATAAATAAATAAAAACAAATTAGGTATTGGACAGAAATTAAAGAGACATAAATAATTGCAGAATCAACAAATTACAAGTGGATTTTTAGAGCTGTTTACAGCTAGATTTAGTAGAAAATACAAAAGAAGTTTCCAACATGTACTTGCCCACCAGAAACTTTAACTCACACACATGTATTTACATTTGTAATGTATATATACATATATTGTTATATAGCATGCATTTTCTGAGTCAAAAGCCTTAGCTAGTGGCAGCTTATATAAATACATCTGTTCAGAAATAGAATAAGACCAACAATGATATCAAATGAAAAGGGAATAAGAATAATGTGTGCTGGATTCAACATAGGAGGCTTAATTAGTGAGGAAGAAATTGTACTAGGTGTTGAAAGATGTATAGAAGTTGAAGAGGCAGGGAGGAGGAGGGAGTGCATTTGAGGAGGAGGTAACAGCATAAGTAACATCACGGAGAGAAGAATTTCTAGTGTACATTGGCAGCAGTGAGGAAAGGAGTGGGAGAGAAGTAGGATGAATATAAATTATTAATGGAGATGTAAGATTTCCAGTGACTTTACCTGAGGAGATGTGAATCCAGTCTAATGTAACCCACATTATTAGGGCAGGAAGAAAGACAAGGATTAATGCAGTCTACCTAGGAAAATAACACATTTGGCCAGGACACTTCCTGGTCTGCAATTAATTTTAGTCCGGTAGCCTAAACAATAATGAGAGTCAGGATTACATAAATTAATTGGGTAGAACAAAAAACACACTTGAGTACTGTGATTTCCAAAATTTACAACACAATTCAATGGTCTTCCTTCATGTGTAAATGGAGAAAATATACCATTCAAACTGTTGCTGAGAAGTAGCTTCTAGCTCAGGCTGAAGGGATAGAGGGTTTCTGAAGGTGAGGGCCCCACTGAGTACCTACAATATAGCTTTCAAGGCTTTTAAAGCTGGTATGGAACATGGTAAAGGTTCATTTTTGTTGTAGAAAGTATAGGGATGCAACTAAGTGGCTTCATGATTGTTATTAACTGAAGCTGTTGTCAACAGAAATGCTTCACAGTGGTACTGACTCTGAACACTTGTGGAGCTTACTATTCCTATAGCTGGAGCAAAGCTACAGTGAATTTTCAATGGCCTGTTCTCCTCTTACTCCCAAACATGGAGAGACCTAATTGACTATTTAATGTATCACTTTGATATTTTGGAGGTAAAGCATAAATCATACTATGATTTTAATCTGGTAAACATTACCGATATAAAATTATCAATATTTTGAGAGAGAAATACTGAGACTGCATACTTCTTGCTTTCATCTTTCCAGATTTAATCATTTCTATACCTGCTCCACTAGGTACTTTATGAGCATATGTAAGCCATAGCTAAGCCAGTCTTCATCTCTTTATCATGTTGTCCCTTCAGTATTTGAATTCCTAGAGTCCCAGATTCACTATGTCCACTGGATGTTCTGACCCCTATTTATCAGGACAAACATGTATGATGAGCTCTAATTGTTCTGACATTAACCCATTTTAATTTCTCTGTCTGTGTTAACTATAATATTACCCTTTCACAATACATACAGAACATTTCAAATGTGTCAGTCAAAGTATTAAGTTCTTTATGATTTATGAAATTTAGTCTTCACCAAAGTCTGGGGTGTATATTGTTATTGTCCTCCCACATTATTCTGTTTTATAAATAAAGCAACAGATTTATAAAAAAAGAAAGAATGTTGATTTTAAGAACAAATAGTCTCACAGTACGATTTCTGCTCTAAGAAGTCTGATTTCAGAGAATATAGGTCTAACAAATGCAGTTTTATAACTAGCAAGTTAAGAGGAGAAATAGATATTACATCACTTCATAGCTAGATTAGAATAATAAAAGTACTTTTGTAGGTGAGTTAGCCAGAGGCATACTAGGAAGAGACTATATTAAATTTTTAGTTCTACTTCCATGAATTCCTGAAATGGCTTACACTGTATTAATTAAGGAAAAAATGTGCACTGAAAACTTGTGTAATCTAATTATGAGTGTCTGGAGAAGGAAGATTCTGATGGATGTTGGAAGAAGCAATTCCTTTCTTTGCCTAGAGGGGAATGCACTGGGCAAATGGAATTTGTTGAAAACAACTGCATTATACATTCTATTCCTATGAGGCTAGTTCAGCATTGACTGGTTGCTTTAAATTCAACCTTTGGTGAATCAATAACATTGATTGATCTTCAGCTTGGTGTAACACATTTTGCCAAATAAAGTCAGGCTATGTAAAGACACCAGGAATGAAGGTTTACTCTCCCGGGACTCCTAATACAGAGTATGAACTGGGAACAACTTATGGGGAGAAGATATTTGAATGTATAGAAAGCATAGCCTAGGACAAAAAGAACCATAGTAAAACTTCTCAAGGCTTTTTATCAGAAAAGCCTTGGCTCTGCTTATGAATACCTACACAAAAGCCAGGCATGGTGTGGTATTCTTGTGATCTCAGTGCTGAGGAGGTTCAGAAAGATAGATCTGAGTCTTCTTGGCTAGCCAGTCTAGCATAATCAGTGAGACTTGGGTTCCACTGAGAGACTATCTCAAAAAACAAGGTAAATGGTTCCTAAAGAGCAAAACCTGAAGTTAATCTCTTGCCTCCATACACAAGTGCAAACATAGCACACACACAGATACACAGACACACATGCATATGTACATCTATACACAAAATAAAATGCAAAAGACAAGCTATACTTAGGTTTATTGGAGACTTGCTGTGTGTTAGGCATCATGCTATGTGCTTCTATTATATAAATTATTGTTCATAGTGTCCATATAAGTTTGAGCCTCAGCATCTTCATCCAAGCTATGAACACTGATGAATATATACCAATATATTAGAAATAGTTACATACAGGTGGGATATGGATGACCTTTATTTTATTCTGTCTATTTTGTGTATTCTACCTACCAATTTTCTATTTTCTTTCATAATGACTGTGTTAGCATTACAGTCAGGAAAATTTCCAAATGTACAAAATTAATTTAAATTTACTATTTGTACATGAGTGGTCCACATTTGTACCCAGGTCTTTCTGACTTCAAGGCCTGTGTTCTTTCTGTTGAATTATAATCCTAAAATTATGGGAAATTTTTAAAGCATTATTTGAGTAGAGTATTCATAAGTTAACACATACTTGCCTGCACTATTAAACATCACCATCAAAATATTACCATAGCAGCATTTTTCCATTCTTTTGAAGGCCCTTTAGTCACTTCGAAAAGTCCTTTCTTCTTTTTGACAATCTTAGGGAAAAAATCACTAAATAGAAATGTTTGTAAAGGAAGAAATGTGTGAGGAAATTTCAGAAATGTAGAACATGCTTAGTTCCAAAAATAAGCCACAACAAAGAGTCCTAGTTAATAGAAAGATATTATGAATGGATGTACCACAGGAGAAGATGGAGGCATTGAAGCAAAAATAATGAACTTTGAATTTATATGCTGCTGAATTTACAAATTCATTGCTATGTATGTTGTTATTTCAAGGTGCAGATTAGTAATATGATATGAGAAAGTCATCACCTGAATGTGTACAACCTTTAAATCCTGTCAACAATACATACCGTAACCCATACAATGCATTGCACCATTAAAAGTTTTATCACTCTTCCTAAGTATGATATGTCAATACCTTGAGTACGTGGTCATTCAAAAGTGGCAGCATTAGCATAAGCAGAAGTGGCAGCCAAAGTGCCTTGATTACCATTTTGTACTGGGTCACATAACGCATATGCAAGTCTTTTTGTCCTGACCTTCACTTGACATAAGCTAACAGATCTTGTTATAATTTTCAGCTTGCTTTCAACTGTTCTCCCAAATCACCATGGAAATGAAGGAGTAGTCAAAACAAAATGCAAACTAAAATGGTTAACAATTCAGAAAAGACATCTGAAAGCAGAACAGTGCAAACTCCAGTTTATTTTAAATTGTAGTTTAAGAAAATAGCTACAATCAGGATACAATTATACTTCAAAGAATTTAATTCCAAAAGAGATCAAGGGTTAAACAAAATGCACAAAGTATTTGCTAAATTTCTATTGAGCAATTCAGCTCTCCAGATGAAATCCACTGTCTTTACAATACCCATGCCCCAAATAAAATGTTCTGAACTCAGAATTTTCTTAACTTGAGATCACATAGAGACACTGAACACACTGGCTTTGGTCACTGACCACCCTCTTGTCCCACAATCATTTAGTCTTTTTGTAAAAAAAAATTTGGCCCTTTTAAAAGCAAATAGTTTCCATTTAGAAAATAATCTGTCTTTGATTATCTATACCTTCTCGGTTAATTAGGAGACTGTGCACTCCGTAAGTATTCTTAGGTACACTGATCAAATTTTATTGAAGTCAATGAAGGGGTTGTTTAAAATGGGTTGTATGAGGTCTAGACATGTATTACTTTGAATATGGAAAAATAAATTTTATGTTACTTTGCAAATTTGCAGTTATCAAGAGTATGTGTGACCAGAAATTAAAAGAATATATGTAAAAATATCAAGTGGTAAAATTATGAATGTTTGACATTTTCTTTTTATGTAAAAGCAAAACACTCTAATATATTTGTTTAAAAGCACCTCAATACACATACTGCTTTATTTGGGCAGGTAGACAAATCATTCTCTGAATCAGAAGGCAGACTATACTTCATAGCATATTCATTCCCTCAAGGTTTGGACACAAGATTTCCTTTCTTCTAAACTCAACCATTACCACATAAGATTTGAAAACTTCAGTGCATGTAATTCTTTGAAGTTACTATTCCAAATACACATGTAATAAGTAGCTTTGATATATTTTGAGTGAAATCACAAGAAAATTTCATAACGTTCAGCTTTTTTTAAAACTGTAATCATAGTGTATATATGTTTTCTATGGTCGCTACCCCTGTCAAAATCTGAGCCTAGGGATCTTCTCATCTTTTCTACTTTTGTCTGTGTTTCTGTAGGCATAAACTCTAGAAAGACATATCCAGTTGCTTCTGTACATTCTCTTACCTGATGATATTTTCTCTCTATACCCTGTTGGAAGCAGCTCTCATAATCCAACTGATATCTCATGTCCTATGCAATTGTAGCATATGTCTTGTTCATGGATTCACAAGACTGAGTTGCATGTTAGTGATAACACTGTTTTTCTCCCTAAAAACTGAATGACTTCTTTACAAACTTGAATGTACTCAAAAACACATTTGAAATGTAACATATTAGAAACTGGAGTTTTTTTAGAAGCATTCTCTAATTCACATTCACATTTGAGGGCCCTTTGGGAAGAAGAAAATCTGTTTTTTAAATTGAATTTATTTATTTTGCATCCTGACTGCACTCTCCTCCCCTCCTCTCCTCCCATTCCCTTCCCCACCTCCCCTCTATGCACCCCCTACCCCCTTCCACTCCTCTGTTTCTATTCAGAAAGAGGTAGGCCTCCTATGGGTATCAACAAAGCATGGCCTATCAAGCTGCAGTAAGACTAAGCAACTTCCCTTGTATTAAGGCTGGGCAAGGCAACCCAATATAAAGAATAGGGTCCCAAAAGCCAACAAAAGAGTCACAAGACAGCCCCTGCTCCCATTATTAGGACTCCCACAAGTAGACCACTACACAATTGTTACATATATGTAGAGGGTCTAGGTTGGTCCCATGCCCATGCAGGCTATCTGATTGTCAGTTCAGACTCTGTGAGCCACTAGGAGCCCAAGTTAGTTGTTTCTGTGGGTTCTCTTGTGATGTCATTGATGTCTAGGGGAGGGGGTAAGGGTGGCATAGAGATTATGGAAGTGGTTAACCAAGGACTGTTCCAGCCTCAGAACCATGCCACAAAAATCTATTTTTATTTGCACATCAATAAAATCCAGAATGTAAGTGCTTCAATTGGAAACATTCTTTTGGATAACAACACTAAAAACAAACAAATACCCTTTCCAAGATTTTTGGTATATGGAAATAATCAAATTAGGAATTTTTATAAATTATTTCAACAAAATAAATTTGTTCATAAACAAAATATTTGTATCTACCCTTCATATTTTAAACTATTTATAAAATGTGTTTTTAAAGAAAACAGAATCATATCACTTTCCCACCTCCCTTTTCTCCTACCAGCCTCCCTCAGGTATCCACTCCTTGAATACCTCCCATGTCTCCTTCATATTCTTAAGTTGATTGCCTCTTTTTCTTGATTATATATACATATGTATGTATGTATTTATGTGTATGCATATATATATATATATATATATATATATAAAACTTTCTGAATCCATTTTTCTTGTTTGTGTGTATATGATTTCAGGGATGACAACTCTGCCCTGGAAAACTGATCAGGAGACTCATCCCTGAAAGGTACTATTCTCCTTCTCCCAGTAGTCATTAGTTATCTGTAGTTCTTTGTCTATGGCTGGGACTCCATGAAATTTTACCCTTTCCATGTTAACATGTCCATAGATACTGGCCTTGTGTTTTGTTCTTGTTTATGCAATCATTTCTACAAAAGACTTTTCCACCACAGACTTGCTGGTATTTGGGCTCTTAGATTCTTTCCAACCCCCTCTTTTTATGATATTCCCTGAGCCATAAATGCAGGAGATGTAGATGTGTGAATGTAGATGTATCCACTGGGGTTGGGTTCACCATAATCCTTTGATCTCTGCTTTGTTTTCAGTTGTGAGGTTTTTTGTTGTTGTTGTTATTGTTGTTGTTTTTGTGACAGTGTAGTAGTTTGAACGTAATTGTCCCCATTAGCTCATAGGGAGTGGCACTATTAGGATTTGTGGATTTGTTGGAGTAGATATGGCCTTGTTGGAGAAAGTGTTTCACTGTGGAGGTGAGATTTGAGGCTTCATATATGCTCAAACTACACTCAGTGTCTCAGTTTACTTCCTGCTGCCTTTGGATCAAGATATATAACTCTCAGCTCCTTCTCCAGCACCGTGTCTGCCTGTATGCCGCCATGTCCCACCATGATGATAATGGACTAATCCTCTGAATTTTAAGCCACCTCAATCAAATGTTTTCCTTTATAAGAGTTGCTGTGATCATTATGTCTCTTCACACCAGTAGATTCCGTAAGTAAGACAGATAGTTTCCATTTTCTGTAAAGAGAGGCTTCTTTGATGAGGGGTGGTAGCTGCACTTGCTATTGGTATAAGAATGAAATTTAGAACATAGTAATTAGTTATGATGGCCCAGAAAAGTGGCAGTATTTGTGGTGGTATTGTGTTCCCCAAAATATTGTGCATGCTAATAAACTTATCTGGGGTCAGAGAACAGCCAGAATATTAAACAAAGTGGATAGGCAGTGGTAGCACATGCCTGTAATCCTAGCATTCCAGAGGCAGAAATCCCTCTGGATCTCTGGGGGGGGGTTCAAGGCCACACTGGAAACAGCTAGGCATGGTGAACACCCAAGAAGTGAGCCTTTAATCCCAAGAAGTGAGCCTTTAATCCCAGGGAGTGATGGCAGAAAGCAAAAAGATAGATAAGGCGTGAAAACCAGAAACTAGAAGCATTTGGCCTGGTTAAGCATTCAGGCTTTCAAGAAGTAGTTCAGCTGAGATTCATTTGGATAAGGACTCAGAGGCTTCCAGTCTGAGGAAACAGGACCAGCTGAGGAACTGGCGAAGTGAGGTAGCTGTGGCTTGTTCTGCTTCTCTGATCTTCCAGTGTTCACCCCAATACCTGGCTCCAGGTTTGATTTAATTAATAAGACCTTTTAAGATTCCTGCTACAAGTATTAGAATCTTTTCTAAGGTCTGTTAGCTAACTACTCCTCCAAAACTAGCTGGGTTTTCAGTGCCAGGCATAATTTCCCCCTGTTGAGTGAGTATCAGAGAAAGAGGTACACTGAGTCTCCAGATTTGGGTTTTCATCCCAAGTTTACCACTAGCTTAAGTAATTACACTGTTACCATTGTGGGCATGATAGACAAATCTGTTTTCATGAACTTTTCATCTAGCAAAAATAAAAGAAAATAGAGAGTTAAGTAATTTTATGTGCTATCTAGTTACACATAGTGAGTTCTTAGAGGAACATAGAAGACATTATTATAGTCATGTACTTGTAGCATGTCAAAGATGGTATAGAGAGAACAAAGGGCCTGTACTGATGCAATAAATGCATATTAGCACACTGTATAACAACAAGACAAAAGGTAGAAAGATAGGCAAGGGGAATGTATAAAATCTTATTTTTTTAAATTGGCTGGAATTAGATTTCATTCTAATTTCATAGAAAGACCATAGAAAGTTTTCAACAATGGTTTATGTGATGGTTAATATTATTAACTTTATAGGGTCTAGAATAACCTAGGAGTCAAGTCTGTGTGCATTCCTGTGAGGAATTAATATTATATTGGTCTCTGTCATGCCTACAAGGTATTATCTTGATTGGGTTAGTTGAAGTGAGAAGACCCACACTAAAAGTAGTTGACATCATTCTCTAGGATTAGGTCCTGATTGCATAAGAAGGATAAAACCAGATGAGCACCAGCAGCCATTGTTCTCTGCTGTTTGACTGTGCTAATGTGACCAGCTGCTGGCTTCTTCTATCAGGACTTCCCTACCACGATGAATGGACCTCAAACTGTGAGCCAAAACAAATGCTTTCTTTCTTTCTTTCTTTCTTTTTTTTTTTTGAGACAGGGTTTCTCTGTGTAGCTTTGCGCCTTTCCTGGAACTCACTTGGTAGTCCAGGCTGGCCTCGAACTCACAGAGATCCACCTGGCTCTGCCTCCCGAGTGCTGGGATTAAAGGCGTGCGCCACCACCGCCCGGCTTTCTTTCTTTCTTAAATTGTTTTAGTCAGTGCATTTTATCAGAACAACAGGAAAAGTAACTAAGATGATTTGGCTTGATGTGCTTCAGGATTCAGGAATATTGCTCAGACTGTGGTGTGAGAATGTAAATAAACAGCAATAGAGCAGGGATACAGTCATGTCTATTGTGCTTTAGTGTTCTGAATGAGAAGTGATTGTCACTTAGATCAGGATTATAGAGCTCAGAACACTGAGGAGTGGTCAGCGTTTGGATACGTTAGAGTAAGTTTTAGGATTTTTCTGAAGGATTTTCTTGGATGATGATGATGGAAAACAATGAAAGACAACATCTGAATATTTTTTGAGAAGCTAAACAGATACTAATAAAAATTTACTGATAGTGTTTTAGCAAGTACTAATTTTGTGGTAGTCATGCATTTTGTTTTTGACATATGCTTGAGACACTAACATCTAAAAAGAGTCACAGAAAAAGTATATATTTATTTCAAGAGTTCAAGAGAGGGATCATAGATGAGGTTAGCAATAAATAAAATAGAAATTTGTATCTGAACTCATGGAAATTATAGGAAGGCTGTAAAAGCTCTGCAGTGCACTGTCTTTAGGCTTGTAGGGGATTGATAAAATCTTGTTTAAATAAACTCAAACTTGAGCTGGTTGCTTTAGCATAATTAAGGGAGCACAAATTTACCAAATGTTGTCTTTCTAAAAGGTTGAGTATAAATGTTTAATAAATGAGGTCCCTTCTTCCCATTGATATAAATAATAAATAAGATAAAGTAAAATAAGTATACTCGCCATTTGATGTTGGTCAATGACTTTATCTGTCCCTTTTGGCCCTTGGGTGTTTCTATACAATACTTCCTTTAGATATAGGCTAGAGTGGATCCTACAATATACCCCCAAAGCCTCAAGATGCTCAGCATTTTGGAGTAACTTTCTTAAGCTTTTAATATCAATCTCAAGTAATGAGGCTCAGTAAGAAGAAACAGAAATTTTTGGCAGAACACATCAAAGATTGAGAAATCTCAATCACCTTAATAACCTATATCTATCCATCCCCCCTTTTTTTTCTTAAGAAGAATATGGAGTCCAATATTTTTCAGTATCCACACATTTGTGAACCAAATGGGTAAGTGCTAGTCCCCAGGATGGGCAGGAATTACCATGGAGGCAAAGGGTGGAGGTAATTCCACAGAGTTTGTCTGGTAGTCAAAAAGGATTTATTCCGGATTAACTCACAATAAGCATAAGGGAGTTGGTTGTAGGATCTAGGAAGGGGTGGGGCACAGTGCAACGTGATTTTCTGGAGAACTCTGCCTTGGTCTGCAGTACCAGCATCCAACATCAAAGACTATGAGGTAGCCAAGAGAGCGAGCACCTATGCATTCTAGGTCTTAAGGGGTCCCCCCTCGGCCATGCCCCAGAGGGAGACAGGTACCAGGCAGTTACCTGCTGCCTACTAAGGATGATGCTTCAGGGTAAAGCACAGACAAGCATCTCTACACTGGCTAGCAATCCCCAAGGATCCATCTGTCTCTGCCTCCCCAGTGCTGGGATTACAGGCATGTTTTTCCATAGTCAGCCTTTCATGTGAGGACTGGGGATCCAAATTCAGGCTCTTAAGCTTGCATAGGTACCTGCCCTCCAAGGGGCATGGCCAAAGGGAGACCCCTTAAGACCTGAATGCGTACATACTTGCTCTCTTGGCTGTCTCGTGGTCTTGGATGCAGGCCCTGTGCATGCTGCTTCAGTCTCCGTGAGTTCATTTGACTTAGAAGGACTTGTTCTCCTGCTGTCCTCTATCCCTTCTTTCTCTCCCACTCCTTCTGCCTTCTCTTCTGAGGGGTTCCTTGAGCCCCAAGGGGAGGAATTTGATGGAGACATCCCATTTAGGGGGCTATTAAAGAAGGAACCATTTCTGTTTTCCTTCTTTTTTGCATAAGAGAAGTTTTTTTCCTAATATATCCTTAAATATTTACACATATTTAAAAAACTACTGCAAAATTATGTATGATATCCAAGTTAAACAAGTTACCATCTTAAATATTTTTCACTGTATAGTTGGTTCTACTTTACAGCTGTTATCATCACTTATCTCCAGTACATTTTCATATTCCCAACTTGAAACTCTGTATTAAAAGTAACACACTTTAAAAAAAAAAATAGAACCCCTTAAAATACTTCGGTGAGATTGTTACGGCTCTCGGTACCATACATAAGTTGAATCATATATTTGTCCTATTTTGGTTGGTTTATTTCACATAGTATAGTATCTTGGAGATTCTTTCACATTGTATGCTGTGATAATATTTCCTTTCTCTTTAAGGCTGAACAATCTCCTTTATTATTATTATTATTATTATTATTATTATTATTATTATTATTATTTTATTATTACTGTGTGAGTGTTTGCATGCCACAGTGGAAGCCAGATAATAACTTTCAGAAGGCAGTTCTTTCCTTATCCTCTATGGATTCTGGAGATTGAACTCACTGAAGCAAGTGGTTTCACCCACTGAACCGTTTTGCTGGCCATGTATATAACTTTTTGAAGCTCTTCCATATCAGTTTTCACAGTGGCTATACCATGACCATTATATATATACATATATATATGTTATACAGATATTATCTGTATATATGTGTTTGTGTATATGTATACATAAATACATAAATTTAATGAATGTGTATCTGTAGGTCTAAAGGAACCTTCTGGGGCTCAAACTTAGGTCATTAGGTTTGAGATCAAGCACCTGTATCCACAGGTTGGCACAGGTTGCCAACCCTGGCTATCTTTTCTTAACTCATTTTGCACTGTTTGGCTCAGTGGAGTGAATAAGCATGTGCATCATGAGTGTAAGCCAAGGACTGATAACAAAGTTAAGAGTGTATAATCTTCCCAGTGATTGTGCATCCAGCACCATGATGATGAAACAAAACTCTTCCTTAGATCCTACCTTCACACTCTTAGAAACATGTGTGTGCCTGGAAATTGTGCCTATGAAAACCACTGGAGTAACATGCTGGATTTCTTATAGACTGAATTTTTAAAACATTTGGATCATTTACTGTGGGATTCTAAATTCAAAAGAAACTCTAAGAGGTTTTCCAGAGATTTAAAAGGGCCAGAGGTACAAGATAACTGACAGATGTGGCAACTAGGTTTTGGAGTGAAGATGAACTGAGAGAACCTTGAGGGTGGGAATTGGGTGACTCTGACGTCACCCTCTTTCTTTCCTTGTCCCCATTTCCTCACATCCACATGATAGCACACAGTTGGTCCATGAACTTTTGTCTAACCAATACTGCACGATGTAAAAAGCAATGAATATGATTAATTTCCTACTTGGAATAACTGTAGAAAGTTATCAAAAAAGCCACAAGGACTTTCTGTTTCTTACCTCTACTCAGGAGAAAGAAAGTGGGTTCAATCTGAGATGGTTAAAGGTGATGAAAAACCAGTTTTCTGGGCCAGGCTATTGAATTTACCCTTAAAATCTTTAGTGTCATGTTAGATGAACTTGATCCAACACAGCAGAGGCAGGTGGATCAGGGCCTTTCAAACTTGTCATTCTGTGTCGAAGCAATCTTTCTGTTTGTTTCTCAGTTCAAGGTTAAAGTTTTCAGATATTAGGAACTTTTCTGTGCACTTGAATTTATATTTGTGTGTTGATAATACATGTATTTTCTTTATGTTGTCTTAACCTTATTTTAAGAACATTGGATTTGACTTTATATCCTAAGCCATAGGGAAATAATTGTTAATCATTAATTAAGGACATGTTTACATTTATAATGTTGAAATTCTATGTAAATTGAACTGAGAATCACTTTAGTGTATTAATTTTTAAAATCTACCAATAAAAGAAAAACAGCACTTGAATTTTGTCACTGTATCTGAGTCATGTACCAAACAGACATCCCAACATGTATCATACAATGGAATTAGGGATTTTGTAAAAGTAACAGATTTTAAAGGTACCTATTTCATATATTTACTAACAGCAGATAGTCATTCCCTCCAAAGTTCCATAGATGTTTTGTAGTCTAACTGTGTACCTTGATAGTCTGGATCTCCTATCTTATTTAACTCTCACACTCGTGACTTGCTGTTGTTTTGCCTTTAAAATCTATTGGTACTGTGCAATAATAAAAGGAAAAAAAGTCCTGTAATTTTCTATAGAAAATAATGGACTTTTTTTCTGTTTCCTTTGAAATTTGAAAGCAGGATGGCCTTTTTCTACCCTCTGGGGTTTAACTGGTGTCCCTTGTTCTAGGAGTTACCCATTGTTACAGACATGACTGAACTACAATCTTGAGAAAGAGCTGAAGTCTACTTTCACTGTTATTCCTTTATCTTTATAAAAATGACCTTGGTTACCTCACTAGCCCATAGGAAATACCTATCAAAAGAGTTCTCTAAGCTTTCAAGTCAGCACTATGCTTTTGAAGAGAGGGACTCTGCTAGGATTCAGGAGACCTCAATTATTCTTTGTGTTTTCTTGGTAACTCATTTCTTGACCTTGAAAGAGTTACTGAAGGCCTCTTGAGGATACAAATTCCCCACTTATAAAAATGGGTATATCTGTTGATTCATGTTTGCAGCCTCATTTTACCAAAGCAATGGTGGTCAAATTCATCCATGTAAACATCATTTCCTTTGGATTATGATCTTCTGCTGTGTTGGATTTAGAAAAATGGTAATGGGATGACCATTTGGAGGGTGAGAAGAAAGGTAACCGGAACACAACTGGAATGCTTCACCAAGCTTGCGATGCTTGAAGAATGAGCAGACATGATATGCAGTGAATACTTTGAATATCCTGTTGAGCATAAATCCCTCAGCCCCTGAATCTTTTTCTTTTCCTATATTCCTCTTTTTCCTCTAACCTCAATCTCTCTCTCTCTCTCTCTCTCTCTCTCTCTCTCTCTCTCTCTCTCTCTCTCTCTCTCTCCCTCTCCCTTCTTGCTTTTTTCTTTTCTTTCTTACTTTTCTCCTACCACACTGTGGAAATGCTGTTGGACATATTTTACTAGTGTATGTGTGTGGTGTGTCATCATGCATGTTTGTATACGTGTGTGAGGAGAAAATGTTTGACGTCACTTGTTTTTCTCAGTTGTTCTCCATTTTACTTATTGACATGGGGTCCCTCATCAAACCTAGAACTCAGAAATTCCAGCTAGTTAGTCACCTTGCACCAGGAAACCATGTCTCTTCTTCCCAGTGCTGTGGTTATAGGTAGCCACATCACATGCCTGGTTTTACATGGATTCTGCATATCCTAACTCCATTCTTCACATTTGAGTGCCAAACAGTGGTTCTGCTGAGCCCTCTATCCAGGCCAATATTTGATTTTTAAAAACTAGAAATATCCATATTAGTCAGGCAGTCACATGTGAGTTTTATATGAATATCTCAGTACAATAGTTTTGTGCTGAGGAACATTTTTTTCTTAAATCCATTCTTGTGATGGCCCCAAAGACAAGACTGTATGGAATGTAATCATTTTAGAAGGAAGTAAAGGCTTCCACACTACTCGTGCATGTCCCATGACATTTTAATTCAAGCTTCCTTTCTTATTTACTTGCTATTTAATTCTTAAAAAAAAAAATCATCCCCTTCTTTCAAATACCCACCTCCCAGTGTCCCTATGCTGCCCTTCTCCTAACTATTTCCTGAAGTTTATGGAGTGGAATTTGTCTTAAGACATCTGAATAGGCTGCCCTAATGCTGAATATATTTGCCTACCCTCTAGATCCCACAGCCTTATACAACCTGATTCATAGTGCTTACTTTGTCAGTAATCTTTATTAATATTTCATCAGTCATTTTCTTTCCAAAAGGATGAGGTTTGCACTTTTCCTGCCATGCTGGTAGGGAGTGATAGAGGCAGAAAGGCTTACTGATTTACATAAAGATTGCAAACTATTATTCTCTGAGTAATTTTAAAATGCACACACTGCATACCACTTTCTGATGTAATCATATCCCTGTCTATTGAGGCCGACATGCATGAAATCCAAAAGAGGGATATTATTTCTTACAGGGGAAATAAGAAGTGTTATTTGCTTATACTACTTCATCTTTTATTTTTGAGATTATGGTATAATTATATCCTTTATCTCTTCGATTTCCACCCTCCAAAATTTCCCATATACCCCTCCCTACTCTCCTACAAATTCATGATCTTATTCACTAATTGTTATTGCATGTATATATGTATATAAAGAGAGGCAAAGGGAGTCAATTGAATCATTCCATTACAATTCTATTCAGATACTAATTTCAAAATAAGCACTAACTCAGGTCCTACTTTTCTCCAAGCTTTCTTTCATATGCATTTCTCTTCAACTTCCCCATATTTACTCAGTCTTCTTCTAGCTTCTCCTTGTGCCTGTATATTGATCTCTATGCATAGTCAGTAGTAGTTTCTACTATTCAAAATTTAAAACTCGTTTTGTTAAAAATTTATTATGTTTCCTTCTCACCTTTTGTTGTTGTTTCCAACTCATAGTTTTGAATTTGGATACAGATGATTGTGCATATATAGAAGTCTTGACATGCTAATTCCATCTTAATTGACATCAAGACAGGGATGGCAGCTTCTAAATCTTGATCAGACACCTCACTATTCCCGAGACGACTCTAGTTCACCACTTGCTATGCCCTTATTTCATAGTGACTCTTTTTTTTTTCCTTAAAAACTGTCCTGGTTTATCAAAAAGTTATACAGTCACTTTATCAAGATCTGTTTTATTGCTAAATCCCCTAGTATTACATGAGGCACAAAGTTAAGAACTTGATATGTTTTTATTAAATGTAATCAGCCTGCTTCTTGCCTTGAGATTATATTATTTATTGCCTGTGTTATCTCTATGGATAATGTGTCATAGCCTTTAGATATTACTAACTCAATTTCAGCCTCTCTGTTGAAGAACATTATTGACATATGTCAAATGCAGAAATTGGTTTAAGCAGAAATTGACTACAATGTGTGATAACTGAGCAAGACTTTCTTTCATTTCTCAATCAAAATATGGGCAGCTGTCAACTACTTACATTCATGAAGGGAAAGAAGCATAGAGAATATAACAAAATACAGAACTCAAAACTATGCAACAGCTTCTTTATTTGGGCCGAAGAGTCTCTTGTCTAATAATGGGGTACGTGTGTTGTTGTTAGTATTTTCCTTTTTCTGAGATCACAAATACTATGTACCACAGTACCTATCTTATAATATCAGCCATTCTCATCTTGGTATCTCTTTGACCCCACATCCTAAAAATGTCTTTAAAATTTAACTGAAATACCATTTTGTTTATATGCTCTCAATTCCAAAGCAGTATATTTTTCTTCTGAACTTCCAGTGCACCTTAATAATTTCTTTCACTGTTTCCTCACCTTGATCATTTACATACTTACCTATACATGAGTATTATAATGTTAATTATACTGTAAACTACCTAATGACATGGATAATAGACATGTTTTCCTGACCTTTAGGGTTTGTATGAAAAATATTAGGAACTAATTTAATGATTAATAAGTAACTTATTGTGCCTGGATTTGCTTGGTTAGACCTCAGAATTCTTGTACTTAGAATAGCTGACCTGGATATGTATATCGGTCCTGTCATTGCCCTCAAAATCTTTGGTATTTAACAGATCTCATGGAAAATTTAACTGAAATGACTCAAATGAACCACAACACATGCACAGTTCTGATATGTACACAGTACTTTTATGCAAAATTGATAGATATCTCAAATTCTCACCGATAGAATCTGTGTTTGTGTTTATATTCTCTAATTTCATTAGACAGAGTGTTGGTCCATTCAGAAAGCACACATTCAAGTAACATTATATTGATTGAGCAGGTTGTACTTGTGTGTACATATATATGCATATGTGTGTGTGTGCACATGCATGTGTGTGCGTAAAGACAATTAATGAAAAAAAAGCCATGAATCTAGAAGAGATAAAGTATTTGTGCATGAGAAGGAATAAACTATGTAATTATATTATAATATAAAAATACAAAAGAATTAGCTATATATATGCATACTAAAAGGTTTGCATGCCACATAACTCTTAAATTATAGTAATATTATCCCTCTTTAAGTTATGATCTCACTGGTGGCTTTTGATATCATAGTCATGCTATAGTTCTATGAATTTTGGCTATAATTTGTATTTCTGTCACTTATAGCACATTATGAGTGCCTTGTGAATAGCAGCATAACATATATACCATATACTAACTGAAATACTCTTATCTTATCTGAATTATGTTCTAGAGATTATCATTAAGAAACAGAAAACCTTGTTAGGCATGGTGGCATACATCTTTAATCCCAGAATTTGGGAGGCAGAGGCAGGTGAATCTCTATTAGTTTGAGGCAAACCAGATCTACATAATGGGTTTTAACCCAGCTGGGGCTACGTTAGTGAAACCCAGTCTCAAACCACCACCATCAATAACAAAAGAGATAGAAAAACTTAAGTTTTGCTGTTCAGGATATTCTAATAGTAATAAACAAATGTTTTCTTTCTATGAGTCTTACAGTTCTTAGCTTAAAAACTGGAATATCTATATGAAGAAGCAAATGAAAGCACATGGAACAAACATTTTTTTATTTTCCAATCTACCTAAAAACAAGAATGCTTCTTTATTTGTGTTGACATGTTATCATGAAATTTCTATCAGAACTGTTGTTAATTCTGCTTTTTCATTTTTTTAATTCATTTTACATATCAACCACAGATCCCTCACTCATCCTTCCTCCCGCTCCACTCCAGCCTTCCTCCCCACCCCATGCGATCAACCCCCTCATTCCCTCCTTCAAAAGGGTAAGGTATCCCATGGGGAGTCAACAAAGCCTGGTACATTTAGTTGAGGAAGGACCAAGCCCTTCCCCCTGCATCTAGGCTGAGCAAGACATCTGACCACAGGTAATGAACTCCAAAAAGCCAGCTCTTGCACCAGGGATAGATCGTGATCCCACTGCCAGGGAGCCCTTCAAACACCCCAAGCTATACAACTGTCTCCAGTATGCAGAGGGCCTAGTCTGGTCCCATGCAGGTTCCACAGCTGTCAGTCCAAAGTTCATGAGTTCCTACAAACTAGGTTCAGTTGTCTCCGTAGATTTCCCCATCATGATCTTGGCCCACTTTGCTCATAAAATCCCACTTCCCTCTCTTTGACTGAACTCCCGGAGCTTAGCCAGGTGCTTGGCTGTGGATCTCCACATCTGCTTCCATCAGTTTCTGGATGAAAGCTCTATGATGACAGTTAGGATATTCACCAATCTGATTACCAGTGTAGGCCAGTTCAGGCACCCTCTCCACTACTGCTAGTAGTCTAGGCTGGGGTCGTCCTTGTGGATTTCTGGGAATTCCCCTAGCACCAGGTTTCTCCCTAACCCCATAATGGCTCCCTCTATCAAGATATCTCTTGCATTGCTCTCCCACTCCGTCCCTGCTCCAACTTGACTATCCTGTTCCCTCATTTTCTCATCTCACATCCCCCTCCCAACTATTGCCTCCCCCATGCCCTCAGTTTACTCATGTCATACCACAAGGACACTTGCTCAACTATGTTCATAGTAGCATTATTTGTAACAGCAGAACCTGGAAACAACCTAGAAGCCCCTCAACCAAAGAATTGATAAAGAAAATGTGGTACATATACACAATGGAGTATCACTCAGCTGTAAAAAGCAATGATATCATGAAATTTGCAGGCAAATGGATGAAACTAGAAAATATCATCCTGAGTGAGGTAACCCAGACTCAGAAAGACAAACATGGTATGTACTCACTCATAAGTGGATACTAGATGTAAAGCAAAGGGTAACCAGACTACAACCCACAGCTCCAGAGAAGCTAGCTAACAAGGAGGACCCTGAAAGGGACACACGGATTGACTTGGGAAGGGGAAATAGATAATTCTACTTTTTCTAACTGATTTCAGTTCTGTGTTTTGGAATGATACTGAATTATCTCTTCCCTAATTTTCAAATATTTGAAGTTGAATTCATTTCCCTGACTTGTCCTGATTGATATCCCTGGTTCATGTAAGTATTTTATATATCAATAACTCAGCCAAAAAAACAAACAGTTTAATGGATCAAAACTTGATTACTTTGGGTTATCAGTAATGGATGTTTGCTAGTTTGTCAAAAATTCTCTTTAAGTAAAGACCAGGCATCCAGGCAGTGGAACCGGGTCCTGTGCTCATTGCATGAGTCAGCTGTTTGAAACCTGGGGCCTATGCAGGGTCCCTTGGCTCGGCCTGGGAGGAGGGGACTGGACCTACCTGGACTGAGTCCACCAGGTTGATCTCAGTCTGTGGGGAAGGCTTTACCCTGGAGGAGATTGGAATGGGGGACGGGCTGGGGGGAAGGTGAGGGGGGCGGGAGGGGGGAGAACAAGGGAATCTGTGGCTGATATGTAGAACTGAATTGTATTGCAAAATAAAAATTAAAAATAAAAAAGACCCAAGAACAAAATGGAGTATAATATGTGTTGACTAAACATTAAATATTTGTGGTAATGTGAATATAAATGAATTGGATGCTAGTCTATTATTGTTAATGTAGATTTCTCATTAGTCAGCATATGATGTTGGTGATTCATGATATTAACCTTACAATACACTAAAATTTGCAAAATCATTTCACAATTGTACATGCTCATGTTATTTTATTTAGACTGTTACTATAAAAGACAGTTTAAAAGGTACATGAAATATGATAAAGAATGCATGTTACTAATTGTACCTTATAAACTATTGGACATTTATAAAAGAGAACACACGCTAAAATAATATATAAATTATTATTGTGAATATTATAGCTTATTTATTTCAACTTTTTATATTAAAATACAACTTTACTACTTGAATATTCTTATATATTCAACTTTTTATTTATACTGGAGATTGTTCCCAAGGCCTCATGTGTGCTAGGAAAATGTTATTACCACTGAGGTCCATCTTCAGACCATTTAAATTTAATATTTTTGTGGAAATTAAGTCCAAGACTATTTACATGCCCTGAAAACACCTAAAAAGTAGTAAGTATATGCTTTCTATGCTTCAGTAGTTTGTAATTACCATTGGTAATATGTTGGAGCATCATATTATCTATTTGAAAAAAACCATAATTTGCGAAATATGTAGCTCACTCATAGCAATCATAAAAGTACTATTAAAAGAAAAATCAAGGTATGGGAAGATAGCTTATCAGTAAAGTCTTGCCATGCAAAAAGATGAAGACCAGAGTTTACATCCCCAGTACCAGGAGCAGTAGCAGCACTCCAGTGTTTGAAAAATGATGACAGACATTCTTGTAATACAGGCTCACCAATTTAGTAATCTCTATGTTGAGTAAGGGAATCCTTTCTCAAAAAGTAATGTGGAGAACAATTTAGGAAGACAACTGACATCAACTACTGGTCTCTACATGCAAGGATACATTTATATACTCGCACACATACATATACATATGAGTGAACACATATATGCACATACATTACACAAAAATAAATCAGTATTTTGTTGTTTATAAACTTATACAACCATTTCTGAAGACTTACCGTGCAATATTTGTAAAATGTCTCAAATCAAAGCACATTTTATAACAATGGTTGCTTTTTGTAACAATATTTTCTAAGATAGTGATCATATATATGGATATAAATCTAATCTTAAGGATATTTTTACCTAATATAAATGCATAACATAGAAATGCATAAATAACTTTGTAGAATACAATATGTACATTCAAGAAAGAATTCAAATGTGACTATTATTAAAATAGGAAAATATTAACAATGGTGCTTGAGAAGAGCAGAGAATAAGATATTATGTATTTGATTACGATTTTGTACCAACATTTATAGTAACAAAAATCAAAGGCAATATATCTTCTGGAAAATAGTGTTCTATGTGGAATATGTGTGCATATTCAATAGTTCATTTATACCTTCAATATTACTAATCCTGTTCAAAAAATCAGAATGATGGTCTGGAAGTTGTAGCTCAGTTGTAGTACACTTGCCAAGCATGCATGAGCCCTTGGTTCAAATGCAAGTACTACAGAATAAATAAATAAACAAGCATAAACTCAGCCATAAAATTAGTATAATTATTTTCATATTTAAAATCATTATGATTAACATCTTGGAATATAAATCTTTGCCTAGTTCTCATTAATTTTAAGAATTACCTTAAAAGTGCATTGCCTATTATAACTATGAAATCAAATTTTTATTATCATGTCAGTGTCTGTCAAATTAAATTGTTTTGTTATTGTAGAACATTTCAGAGTGTTTGGAAAATATGAGTCTCTGCTATCATTCAAAGTATGATAATATTGTATCTTTGGATCACAGGTAACTTTGCTCAACATTGAGCAAAAACTTAGTGCAATCAATGATTTTTTTTTCCCCGAGGAAAGTTTAACCAGAGTAGTTTAGAGGATAGAGGTTTAATCTCAGCATCAAAGAAGGTATGACCTGATATATTATCAACAGTTGTGAAAAATGAATTATGCCTCTAAAACGGCCCAATACTAACTAGTTCTGATAGTCATCAACACATGCTAATAAAATTTCCTATTGTTTGGTCAGTATTTTGAATTAATCAGACCTGAAGTACAACTTCAGGAACTCAGAACTTAGGTGTGGAGTTATGATATTTGTCTAGGAATTACTTAGATGATGTTTGTAATGTAGATTGCTGCCAGAAGGCATACACACCCATGTTTCTATGCCTATAATTGATTAGTATGTCTTTATTGAAGTTTAGTTATCTTTATTTCAAAAGCCTTTTTCATTGACTTTGTTGATGAGCTAGGTTTGGGAATCATTGAAGTAGAAAACTTAAAATTCAACTAACATGGGAGTGGAACAATAAAGAGATATATGCAACATTATGGTCATGATGGGATGAGACTAGTTTAAGGATATCTTATTGCAGGAGATAAATCAGGAGATAAATTTGCTAAAATGATCAGTGAATGATTTGCTATTTTCAGAGTTCATCACTCTTTTAGACTCAAACATTTTCTCCAAAGGTAAAACAATTGGATATCTAGGAAAACAATGTTTCAAGCAGATAAAATAGCTGTACAAAAGTTCTAAAATGATACTGTGCCTAGGGTTTGAGGAGTAGTAAGGAGGCTAGTGTCGCTGGGTGGTGGTGGCGGCGGCGGCGGCAGCGCACGCCTTTAATCCCAGGACTTGGGAGGCAGAGCCAGGCGGATCTCTGTGAGTTCGAGGCCAGCCTGGGCTACCAAGTGAGTTCCAGGAAAGGCGCAAACCTACACAGAGAAACCCTGTCTCGAAAAACCAAAAAAAAAAAAAAAAAAAAAGGAGGCTAGTGTGACTCAGATGAACTGAGGGAGGAAATAGGAATAGTCAATCTAACTATATATGTATATTTTATGCCTCTTTTAGCCATTCACCAGTTGACATTTAGGTTCTTTTAAATTTGGGGTTATTATGAATGAAGCTGTTTGAACATGTGTGTAAAATTCTTTGTCTGCACACATGTTTTCCATCTTTCTTGGTTAAAATACCAGTATTGAAGTGGCTGAGCCATATGAAAAGTATATTTTTAGAAGAAACTGTGACAATATTTTGTAAGATGTCTGCACAATTTGGATTTTTGCCAAAAACATATGAAACTTAAATTTGCTTTCTCCTTTTTTTTGCAGTCTTCTTCAATGATGATCCTTATAGGGGATCTAATCCCAAATGACCAGCCCTAAAGACATATACATAAAAGCAAGAATAAGTGGACACAGCAAGTTGTATTAATAAATTTATATGTGTATGTACATATAAATCATGATAATAAAGGATTATGATGATAAAAGATCTGGGATGTAAGTCAGTGATACAGCAGTTTCATATCATATGTAAGGCCCTGTAGAATTCCAGTTTCTAATTTTGATGATGTATAACATCTGAAATTTTTATTCATTGTTACATTTTTAACATTATCAGTAATTTTGGGATAGTCCAGAGTCATAAATGTTTTACTTGTTTTCATTTAGATGTTTGATAACTATAAATTTTATATTTAGGTTATAATATATTTTTCATATGACATGATATATAAATGATGTTCATTTTTAAACATACAAATGAATGCATTCCCCATTAACATTTTTGTTCTTCCTCTAGTGAATCAGAAATTTGTTAAAAGAAATTGAACACATATGAATGTGGATTTACTTTTATGTTATTTATTCTCCTCCCTATATATTGATTTTGTGTACTACCTATCTATCTCTCTTTGTATCTATCTATGTATCTATGTATCTATCTATTTATCTGCCTACCTATCTATCTACCTTCTATCTATCTCTTCTATCTATCTGTCTGTCTATCTATCTATCTATCTATCTATCTATCTATCTATCTATCTATCTATCTATCTACAAATGCTTAATAGTCAAAACAGGATAATAAACCCTTTCATTTTGTTTCTCAAATGTGTTCTATGAACGTCTATTGCCTTATGGTTCCTTTCTACTTAGAAAATATATCATAGACTTTGTAACCAGTTTTCCTACTGTGCAATAGATGAAAACGAATTCATCTCCTCTTTCTATTCCTTTTCCCTTCTTCATGTCCCAGTTTTTACAGGCTACTTTTCTATTCTCATTTTCTATGAACTTAACATGATTCCACAGCCTTGCTGCTAAGATTAGTGCAGATATTTAGAAACCAAAGAGTAAGAGATATTGGGTTTGCACTTTTTTTGTAGTTCTTTGAGATATTAAATTTTCTTTGGTTTTACAAATTTCCTGGTAGAATTTTTAGGGTCTCTTATGTATACTATCATATCATGTGCAAATAGTGAAAATTTAACTTCTTCCTTTCCAATTTGTATCCCCTTGATCTCCTTTTTTTTTGTCTTATTGCTCTAGCTAAAACTTCAAGTACTGTATTGAGTAAATATGGTGAGAATAGACAGCCTTATCTTGTTCCTAGTTTTAGTGGAATTGCTTTGAGCTTCTCTCCATTTAATTTGATGTTGGCTCTTGGCTTGCTGTAAATTGCCTTTATTATGTTTAGGTATGTTCCTTGTATTCTTCTTCACTCCAAGACCTTTATTATGAAGGGGTGTTGGATTTTGTCAAAGGCCTTTTCAGCATCAAATGAAATGATAATGTGTTTTTTTTCAGTTTGTTTATATGGTGTATTACATTGACAGACTTTCATATGTTAAACCATCCTTCCATTTTATTTGGCATCTGTTGAGATTTGCTTTGTGACCAAGCATGTGGTCAATTTTAGCTAAGGTTCCATGGGGTGCTGAGAAGAAGCTATATTCTTTTTTGTTATGGGGGATGTTCTGTAGATATTGATTAAGACCATTTGAGTCATAACATCTGTTAGTTCCCTTATTTCTCTGTTAAGTTTCAAACTGGCAGATCTATCCAGTGATGAGAGTGGGGTATTGAAGTCTCCCACTATTAATGTGTGGGGTTTTATATGTGGTTTAAGCTTTAGTAATGTTTCTTTTAAATATGTGGCTGCCCTTGTGTCTGGGGCATAAATGTTCAGAATTGAAACTTCACCTTGGTAGATCTTTCCTGTGATGTGTATGTAATATCCTTCTTGATCTCTTTTGACTGATTTTAGTTTGAAGTCTATTTTGTTGGACATTAGTATAGCTACACCAGCTTGCTTCTTAAGTCCATTTGATTGGAAAGTCTTTTCCAAGCCTTTTACTCGGAGGTAGTGTCTGTCTTTGAAGTTGAGGTGTGTTTTTTGTATGTAGCAGAAGGATGGGTCCTGATTTTGTATCCATTCTATTAGCCTGTGTCTTTTATAGGTGAATTAAGTCCATTGATATTAAGGGATATTTATGACCAGTGATTGTTAATTCCTGTTATCTTTTGGTGGTAGTGTGTGTATATTTCTCTTCTTTGGGGTTTACTGCTGTTGGGTTATCTATTGCCTGTGTTTTCATGCGTGTATCTGACTTCCTTAGGTTGGAATTTTCCTTTTAGTGCTTTCTGTAGGGCTAGATTTGTAGATAGGTATTGTTTAAATCTGGTTTTGTCTTGGGATGTCTTGTTCACTCCATCCATGGTGATTGAAAGTTTTGTTGGGTATATTAGTCTAGGCTGGCATTCATGGTCTATTAGTGTCTGCATTACATCTGTCCAGGACCTTCTTTCTGGCTTTCAAAGTCTCCATTGAGAAGTCATGTGTTATTCTGGTGGGTTTGCCTCTTATAGTCACTTGGCCTTTTTTCTTTGCTGCTCTTAGTATTTTTTCTTTATTCTGTATGTTTAGTCTTTTAATTATTATGTGGCTAGGGGACTTTTTTGGGGGTTTTCTAGTCTGTTTGGTGTTCTATAGGCTTCTTGTCTCTTCATAGGTATTTCCTTATTTAAGTTGGGAAATTTTCTTCTATGATTTTTCTCTGCCTTTGAGTTGGTATTCTTCTCCTTCTATCCCTATTATTCTTAGGTTTGGCTTTTTCATGGTGTCCCAGATTTCCTAGACATTTGTGTTATGAGATTTTTGGCTTTGGTGTTTTCTTTGACTGACGAATCTGTTTCCTCTATTGTATCTTCTACACCAGAGATTCTTTCTTCTATCTCTTGTATTCTGTTTGCTATGCATGCATCTATGTTTCCTGTTTGTTTAGTCAGATTTTCTATTTCCAGCATTCCCTCTCTTTGTGTCTTCTTCATTGTTTCTATTTCAGTTTTCAGATCTTGAATTGTTTCCCTCACATGTTTAATTGCTTTTTCATGGTTTTCTTGGCTTTCTTTAAGTGATTTATTGATTTCTTCCAATTTTTTGTCTTTTCCTCAATTTATTGATTTATTCCAATTTTTTTGTTTGTCTTTTCCTCAATTTCTTTAAGAGAATTTTTCATTTACTCTTTAAAGGCCTCTAGCAGCTTCATGAAAGTATTTTTAAAGTCGCTTTTCTGTTTCTTCTACATTGTGATGTTCAGGTCTTGCTGTTGTAGAAGGGCCAGGTTCTGGTAATGCCATATTGCTCTTTATGTTGTTGTATGTATTTTTGCACTGACATCTACCCATCTCTTCCTTCAATATTTACAAGAGGTGTGTCTGAAGGAGCTGCTATTGGTCCAATATGTGCTTTTGTGTCTGTGTCTCTGGGGGCCCCTCTGTGTCCAATCCTAGCTCTTGGTGTAATTGGAGCTGGCAGATTCTGTATCTCAGGCAGCTGCTCTTGATCCAATCCAAGCTAGCTGATTCTGTGGCTCAGGGAACTGCTCTTGGTCTTATCAGGGCTCTTGGTTCAGTCAGAGCTGGCAGATTCTGTGTCTCAGGAAGCCTCTCTTGGTCCAATGAGAGGTGGCATATTCTGTGTCTCATGAAGCCACTCTTGGTCCAATGAGAGCTGGTAGATTCCATGTCTCAGGAACTTAGTGGGTTCACAGGTGGATGGGTATTGGGATTGGGCATAGAACTTGTAGATTGCAAGGTCCAATGGGTTTTTTTTGGGGTGGGGGCTCCCCACAGGAATTTTCCATGCTGGCTGGCACCTGGGGCAGATTTGGGTAGGGGTTCCCAGGAACTGCCTGTGTCTCAGGGCCTGGGTCCTAGTGGCAGGAATCTCTGGGTAGAAGAAAAGCCACTCATCTCTTTGTCCAATGAGAACTAGCAGATTCCATGTCTCAGGAAGTTACTGGGATCACAGGCAGGTGGGTATTGGGGTAATGGCGTGGTTCTTGTACATTACAGGGTCTGATGGGGGGTTTTGGTAGGTTGGGCCTGCCTGTAGGAGTTTTTCCTGCTGGCTGGCAACTGGAGCAGAGTTGGGTAGGGGTTCCCAGGGACTGGATATGTCCTAAGGTCTGGGTCCTAGCAGCAGGTCTGTCTGGGTAGGACTGTTTTATATATTTTAACATACAGATACTACACTTTTTATTATAATTGTTTATAAATACTCATTTGTACAATTAATATATATTAATATCATACACTACTAATAAAATAATGTTTTCTTTATTTTAATTTTTATTAATTCAATGTTGCTTATTAATTTTAGTAAAATCTTTTTTTCTTTTGAATGTTCCAGACAGGATTTCTCAGTGTAGTTCTGGCTGTCACTGAATTCACTCTGTAGACCAGGATGGCACCAAACTCAGAGATCTACCTGACTCTGCCTCCTGAGTGCTGGGATTAAAGGTGTGCTCCACAACTGACTGACTCAGTTAACTCATGTATATCCAACTTGCATCTAGTGATTTAATCTACTGTTTTAAAAATACTTTCCTAATTAGAACATATTATTTGAAATATTTGTTGAATTTATAAACAAAAATCCTGACTTCTGAAAATAAAAATAATTAATTTTATTCTTTATAAGCTAGTTACTTAATTTGTTTTTGTACTTGCTCACCCTGCATAGGATCTATAGATTATGCTGAATGCATGTGCCAGCTGTCAATATCCTTGTTTCATCCAGAATGGGCAAACATTTAGTCTCAACACAATGTATGTTAGTCATATGTACTTCAAATATGTATTTTATCAGGTTGAAAATATTTCTTTATATTCCTACTTACTTGAGAATTTTTGAATAGACATTGTTAAATATTTTCTTCACATATTAAGGTCACATAATTTTTTTGCTATTATTGTGATTTTTCAATAGATTAATTTTCCAATGTTGAAGCATCATGATAGTATTAATCTATTTTGTCATTATGCTTTATGGTCCTTAATATAGATCACTGAATTTTATTTAATAATATAGTATTAAGAGTTGCTAGTACTCATGAATGATATGTCTCTAGTTTTCTTCCTTTGTAATATCTGTCATATTTGATATCAGGAAAATTTTGGTCTCATAAAATGATTTTGGAATTTCCTTTTTTATTTTCTAGAAAAGTTTTTGGTATGATTGGTGCTAGTTCTTCCCTTGGTGTTTATTATACATTTATGAAGGGATGTTATAACTGTCCTGTTTACTATTGACTACTCAACTTTCTCATCCCTTATTCTTGGTGTCTTGAAAAGCCTGGAGTCTCTACATTTACCCCCATTCATTGTAGAGACACTTCTCTGTTTAAGACTCACAATCATATTTTTCTATGCATATATACATCAATATTTAGAAGGTGGTTGGATAAAGTGTTAATTTAACTAAACAACAATAGTACATTTCTCTTTGAGTCCCTGGTACAAATCATGAAGCATGAGTATAGTCCTTTATGTAGTCTCAGAAACTGAGATTTTACTTGAGTTTGTAGTACAAGTTCCTCTTGTAGAGTAGACTTCAATCCAAGCAGATAGCAGCTGCTTCCCCCATAACAGTCATGCCACTATTGCCTAGCTAGATGCTATCTTAAATCATAGTATAAATGACTGGATAAGACCTTTTGTCCCCCAGAAGCCTGGGTGGTATCTTCTGTTATTTTGAAATATAATCAGTAGGCAGGAAGCTTCTAACTCAGTTCCAGCTTGATTTCTACATATGTTGCAGAAAAGTTTCTTATAATCTAGTTGTTCTGGGCAACCAAGCAGGAGGAAAAGAAGCAGTTTTATTTTTGGGACTCCCTAAAGCCTTCATGACCTAAAACTCCATACCTTGAACTTGGCTTTTAGGAGCAGAATTATCCAATCTAATTATTGGTAAGTTATATTTTAACTGGCTTACAAAAAGCAGGTTTTCATGTTTTTATTATACATCTTTCGTTTTGATTAACCTCCCCCTACCTATTTATTTTCCCCATTCCATACCCTTATTTATGCTTAAACATTTCTACCCTTAGTACTTCCCCTAATTTTCCAAATTCTGTTCCCTTAATGCACCTCCTCTAATGGCCCATTTCTAGTTACCTGGCTTCCACATGTACTCCAGGTTAAACACATATTCAATAAAATCTGATGCTAGGATCCACATATAAGATAGAACATCCAGAGCTTTTCTTCTGGTTCTGGGTTTAATTCAGTATATTTTCCATTTACCTTCAATCTCATTTTTCTTTATAGTTGAATAATATTCCAATGTGTATATGTACCATATTTCATTATCCATTCATCAGGTAATGGAGATTTTGCTTGTCTCTATTGTGAATAGAGCAGCAATGAACAAGTATCTGGATTTCAAGTCCTTTGAGCATTTGCCAAGGAGGTGCATAGCTGGGTCATATGGTTGATTTACTTTTAGCTTTTTAAAAATTTTCAATGCTTATTTTCAGAATGACTGCATGATTTTGCAATCTCACTACCAGTGAACAAGCATCAGTGTCCATGTGTCTCTATAGTGTGACATAAAGTCCACTAGACATATGCCCAAGAGTGGGTCCTAAAGTAATTCAATTTCTATCACCACACTGATTTCTAATGTGGTTATGTTAGTTTATCATCAGTGAACAAGGAATTTTTCTCCCTACATATCCTCACTAGCATTTGATATCATTTTATTTCCTGCTAAGAACCACTGTGAGTTGAGTGACATAGTATCTTAGAAGCAGTTTTAAAGAATAGATGAAAAGGTTTCCAGATGGTCTGTAATGTTTTACATTTATACTAATATTATGTCAATTATCCAGTTGTTCTCTGTTTTTGAGAGAATTTAGCATTGTCCTAACTTTGTGGTTTGCATTGGCAGCTCTCTGTGATTTATTTACATTTTTATTTTGCTAATCATTAGTGATGTTGAATACATACATTCATGCGCTTATTTTCTAACTGCATATATTCTTCAGTATAATATATCTTCATTTCTTTGTGTTTTTTGGTTTGATTTTTCTCTTAACTGGATTGATTTTTTTTGTACATTTTAGAAGTTTTTATATGTTGTAGATGCAAATCTTTTGTTAGACAGGCTGCATAAAAATATTTTCTTCCAATTTGTAGCTTGTTTTTTTTTCATTCTCTTCTCTGAAACTTCTGAAGCACAAAAGTCTTAAATTTTAATGAAATACAATTCATACAATCTTTATACATTTAAGTTTTGTGTATTTTATCTTTTTACACATAGAAATTATCTCTGAGTCAAGTATAGTTTTATGATTAGGCTTTAAAAATATTTCTTTGCATTGTTGTAGATTTGAAGATTTTCTGCTACTTTAAAAATGTTTTACAGATTTGTGTGTCTCATTTTTGTTCATGGTTCATTTCTAGATAACTTTTTTAATGCATGAGACTATATGTGATATGCAGTTTTGTCCATATATACTAAATTTTCTCAAACAAGTTTTTGAAATGATGGATTTCCCCCCATTGAATTCCTGTGTACTTTTGTAAAAAGTTTACTGGGCATAGTAGATAAGTCTATTTATAATTTCTCTAAACTAGTCTTTCCTTTATAGCTCCTGGTATCATCTAATCTGCTTCCTGTTTCCATGATTCTATATATTTCATAAAATGGAATCACACAGTATTTGTAATATTTATGAATGGCTTTTTCACTAGCATAATATTTTAAAGATTAATTTCTGTTTATGGTAGAATAATATTGCATTCTCTGTATATACCACATTATTATTTATTCATTATCTTGTTACTGGAATTATTTTTTCTACTTTTCAGGTATTGTGAATAATACATACAACTATCAGATTTCTTCTTTGTGTTCAATTTTTCATAGTGCATTCTTTAGAGTCAAAAAGCTGAATCATATATTTTTATTTATCTGAAATAGTTAGTTTTTAAGAATTTCATACATGTGTTTGCATCATTGCCACATGTCCCTCCCTCCCCAAACTATGTTCTCAGGAATGAGGCTTCCAGGTCAGTTCTAGCTTGACTCCTCCAAGCCCTTTGTTCAAATTGGGTGGTGTCTTCAGCAATAAGGTCTTACCTTCAAGTTCTTCTAAATTTTTTTTAGCACTGACATGTGAACCACGGCCTTGTACATGCTACACTAGACTACACTAGCATGCTACCACAGAACTACATCTCCACACTCTGGTTTCCTGAGAGTCTCACTACACAGTTCAGTGTGATTTCAAACTTGATGATCTTCTTGCTTCTACCTCCCAAGTGCTGGAAGCTCATGCTGGTAACCATTATGTCCAACTAATATTACATTTAAAATCAGGTACTATGAATCCTCTTTACTTTGTCCTTTTCTCAAATTGCTTTTGTTATTAAATTTCCTCACAATTTTGTAAAAAAATTTGGGCCAGCTTCCATATTTATAAAAATCATTTAGAATTTTGATATATAATGCATTTGTACTTGTAGAAACCTTTGAATAATAATGTTAACAGTCTTGAATTTTCCAATCCATGAGCTCAAACTCTCTTTACATTTAATTAAGTCTTTTTAAATCTCAGTCACGTTTTGTAGTTGTAGGTTACAAGCCGTTGACCTCTTCACTTTTCTTCTAGATATGTAGCCATTTTAGATGCTACTGTTTTCCCAAATTCCATTCTGAATTGGTTATTTATGATTCATGGGAACAAAACACATTCTTAAATGACAACTTCGGAAACTGCAACTTAAGAAAATGAAGTTACTAGCTGATGAAGCAGGCCTAGAATATAGTGACCGAGGATGTGGAGGCAAGGGAATAGTATATTGATGTCTGCTTGGGCAAACTGAACAACTTCTTAAAATCATGTCAGAAAATGAAGAATAAAGAAATATGTGAGAATATAGTACAGTGATAGACTGATTTAAGGCCCTGGTACTACTTGTAAGTATTATTTGTTCTAATCATTTTTAGTAGGTTGTTTTTGGTTTTATATATTAAGTATCATTCCATCCAAAAAAGAGTTTTGCTTCGTCTATTCCATCTTGAGACCTTTTCTTAATTTTTTGTCTAATTGCTAACTAAAATTCTATAATAGTAGAAGGCAGCAGCAGAAACAAACATACTGGTTTCTGAATTCGAGGAGAAGATTTCAGCATCTTCCCACGGAGCATGTTCTTATGCTATAGATTGTCCATGAAAGTTTTGAAAAGATTCCTTTCTGTTAGTTTCCTGAGAATATCTGTCAAGCATTTCCATTGCATTGGTTGAGATGATACGTTCTTTCCTTAATTCAGTAAATTTGGTGTATCACATTGAATTCTTTATTTTGAAACATCTTTGTATTTGTAGAAACTATTTCATTTTCCCCTGTTGTGTGACCGTTAAAGATTCACTTGAGTTTCATTTCATAACTGTTAGGGAACTTACAGTTAGATTTGTTATGGATGTTCTTCTGCTATTTTCTGTTTGCTTAGTGTCTTCATCTGGCTTTTCTATAATTGTCCCAAAGAATCCATGTTATTCTTTTGAAGTTTGTTAGAATTAATTGAAGCCAACTAATTTAGGGCTTTTATTTATTGAGAAGTTTTTGGCTATTGATTTCATATAGCTCTCCTGGGAATTTCTAATTGCTAGTTGAGTTAAATTCTATGATTTCAGTATTTTTACATATGTGTTGATTTTCTAATTTATTGGCATATAATTGTTCTTAGTTTTCTCCAAATAAATTTTAATCTGTTCAGTTAGAAGCAGTGTCTTCAAACATTACTGATTTTACTTATTCCTTTCTTCTCTTTTTTGTATTTTTAGCTCTAATTATATGTTAATTACATCGTCTTTTTAAAGTTAATTATGCTGTTTCTCTACTCTGTGTATCAATTTTTTTCTCTGCTATGATCTTTATTATTTGCTTTTTTGTTTCATCTTGACTTTTTATGGGCTCTTATTATGTAAAGTGAGGGAAATGATTCCCAACATTTCTTTGTTTTAACGTAAGCATTTAGAACTATTCATTTTCCAGTGAAAACTAGATTTCTGCATCTCATTGTTTTTATATGATGTACTTTGTTTATCTCAAAATGTTCTAACTTCATTTCTAATTTATTCTATTGATTTTAAGAGTGTGGTAATTTCCATTTACTGGGAAACTTCTAGTTTCGCTTCTGTTACTGATTTCTAATTTTATACAATTATTGTTCGAGAAGGTAGGTTGTATAAGTTTAACGTTTTCCACATTTGCAGTCTTGTTTTGTGGATTAAACCATAGTCTACCTGGCATGTTTGTAGGAACATATATTATTTTAATTATTATGAAAAGTATTGTTGTGGTTTAAAAAATTCTACAATTAAATTTAGATTTTCATCTAGATATCAACTTACAGTTAGGGTTAGATTTAGGTAAGAATTCGTACTCTAACCCTAACTGTAATCATAAGAACATTCTCTGTAAGGCTCAATTCCAATACCACTTGTGGATTTATCTTTGATTTTCCCTCCTCACCAATGGGGAATTGAAGTTAGTTTTATGCTATTTTATTTCTCTTTCCCCATGATTTATAAATGTCTTAACCACATCTCTCATGTTACTAATTGCTTTCCTTCTCTTTAGAGTATGGACAGTTCTTTGCAATTATACCACTTCTTATTCATAGACTTACATAGAGGAAGCATAAATCCTCCATTTTGCTTCATTTTAAAAATATTGTTATCTGATTTTCTCTAGTTTCTCTTTAATGTGAATCTCAATTAATGTAATTGTATATATCCAAGGATCACAGTTACTATGTTTTTGGTTAAAATGATTTTCTGTATTCATCTTAGAGCATGATTTCAGCTTATTTCTTTTTTTCAAGTATAAACACACATCATACACTTTTGATAAACTTTTAAAACATGGGTTCATGGTGCTCCCTACAAGAGCCAAAGACCAACCTAAAAAAAAAATCTCAATACAAGACATGAGAAACCCCTTTTGAGTTGTTAATCATGATTGGCTAAGACTCTCTCAAAACATACAGAGTATTACTGATGATCTTGTTTAGCCCAGTGGAGGAAGGTAAGATTTTAAATAATGTTTTTTATTACATCTTTGTTTTATTTTACATGTATGCAATATGATTTGATTATATTCATCCCCTGCTACGTCTCTCCAAATGTTCCTAGGACTAACCACCTGATCTAAAGTCATGTCTTCTTTTATTGATGTCATTAATAATCCCAAATTGAATTAGTGCTTACCATATGCAGTTGGATATAGGATGACCAACTGGGTCATGACAACATACCAACAATGAATGAGTCTCCCTCTCTCAGCAGCTATCAACTGCCAATATCAGCTTATTTCTTTATATTCCAATAGCAATAACACCAGCAACAAATACTTCATAGTATAGTTTATAAAATAAAAAAATGCTATTGACATATAACATTGTTTGTAGTAGTAATTCTTCAGGAAACAATTCATCTAGCAAGTCTATGATAAATAAATATTTTTTTAATTTCCTTTTTCCTTTTGTTTCTGACTCTTTCTCCTATGAAGTCAGCTTTATTCTAAATCTGACTTGCTCTAAATTTAAATATGGTTGTCTGTGTCTCTTAAGTTTATTAGCTTCTTTTTTCATATTTAGTGTGTGAGAGAACATCTTTTTATGGATCTTCCATTGAAATGCAAAAGATACATGTTTCTTAGAAACACTTAGCAAATGTTTCTTCAAATATAAATGATTTTTTTCATACTCATCTCTGAGCCAAATATATTATTTTTAGAGGAAGGAGATATACCAATTGGCTTCAGCTAGATAAGGTCTTTGTGGAGCTATTGTTGGAGTTAGTCCATCTAACCCTTTTTTTACTGAGAAATTCAAGCCCTGTTCAGGTACTAGAACAAAAAACAAGAAATTGCCTAAGATATGACTACAGTTTTACCTTAAGCAGAATAAGTGACAGTTAATATAGAGCCAAATTTGAGTGATCATGGTGCAGGAAACATACAGATAGTTTATTGCAGTTTCCATATTCCTACATGGCAGCAGTTTCATGAAGTGTTGCAGTAGCAGAACAGAGAAAGTCACAAATCAGGACACTTATAGATATATTGTTGAGTACACCAGAGAGCCAGGTATAAGAAGATAGGGCAATCTGCCCTACAGTCTGCAGGAGCTCTCTGATGACATTCTTAGCTTTTGAGTTGGCGCAAGTTTAGTGACCTGCTAAACTAATAGAGTTCAAAAGCTTTTTATTTATTAGTTATAGGATATTAGTTCTGACCCAGAAGTGGGTAGAGAATGGCTGTTTAGAAGCTAAAGCAAGCACAAGATAATGTATAATTAGGCTGTGAACCTGCAACCTTCCAACTTCTCTACATCATTGCAGTTCTAATCAGTCAATCAGGCTTTGCAGAAATAGCTTCTCTCCAGAAATTCTGATTCACACCAGCATAAGTGTCTGGGAAAGAATGGACCAGAAAGTGTCTCCCTCTAACTTCCCTTAAAGTTAGTTCTTTTAGAAGCATGGCACAACATTTTCAGATTGTACTTTTAAATGAGGTCCATCAGGTAGCTACTTTGTATTATTGAATAGAAACAGCTATATTTATTTTGGAGATCAAAGAAACAAATGAGAATATTGATTTTCTACTATGATACAAAAACCTACCTGAACAATTCCACTTCTAATGGCAGAGCATCACATTTCCATGAGGATAAAAAAAATTAAAACAACAATACCAGATCCAAACTATGGACTCTATTTAGATAAGAAGAAAACCCATTTCAAATATTTGGTAGCAGTTAAAATTCTGTGAGGAAAATGAACTACACTCACAATATGAGTCAAATGTGAAGCAGCAATTTAGCACACATGAGAAAGTGGTGTAAAGTGGAAAAGTAAAGAAAATGATTGTTTATATACTTGAAATCCTGAAATAACTGATGGTTTAAAAGTATATTTTTATCATGACCTTTCTTTCTTGTACTAATATATTTTACTCCATCTTGTTAAATTCTTTCTGAGTAGTGGAACCTAAAATAGACAAGTTGTGAGGATTAACTCTGCTAATTTCCAGTCACAGCCAGAATATTGCTATCATAGCATTGAATTTAGTATGCTAGTGCTTTGTATCAGAAAGAAATTATGTTTTAAAAATTATATGTAACATATAAATTGATATGTTTTTATAAACTGTTGTCATGGTTTTTCTCTTTTGTGCATGAAAGATTCAAATTAAAAACTTTTTGGGCCTATATCCCAGAGCTTTTTGTTTGTGGTCAGAATCCAAGATAGACAACTGAATATGAGGAAAAGCAAAGGCAGCTGGGATTTCTCCATTTTATAAATTATGTGGAAAAGAAATCAAGTAGAAATGGTCTGTATAGTGGAAAATCAATCAAAGACTTAGTCCCATCATATACCCCCAATGTAGACTCTATATTTCAGCTTGGCAAGTAGAATTTATTGTGAACTTGTCATTTTCAGAAGCTATTTGGCCTGCAACAAAGCTGCTATCACATCTATACAGAATGAGAACAGAATATAAAGTAAGACAATACATTGCCCCCATAATCCTCTCAATTTCTCTAATCTGTACTTCAATAAAGGTGAAATGCCATATTTAGAGATTTGTACATGTATGATTTATGTTTTAAATTTATGCATGATGTGGTTATTTCTAAATAATTGGTGATATCGGATAGTTTTCCCTTTTGTCCCTGAAATAAAAGCATAGTTGAAAAGAAATTTGGATTTAGAGGAATCCACACTACATTTAGTGTTTGGATGGATAGAAGATGAAAGGAATGAAATATTGGAAACGTTAAGGCACTTTCCCCATAGGACCTCCTATGTACGGTGAGAAGGCATTCTTCTGCCAAGAGAACAGACCAAGGAAGTGGTAAATACTTCTGTTTTTCAGAAAATTACTTTAGCTCTTAGTCCTCTTTTTTCATATACCCATTCTCTATATTTCCAAGGTATTTGCACTTTCGTTTGCTTCCTTGTTTGAAAAACCAGGAGATAGCTAGTGAATCTCCTTTATAAAAAATCTAAACAACAAAGGTGAAGCTGACAGAAGAAATAACTTGGGGACTCAGATTTCCTACAACCTATTGTAGCTGAAGCTTGTAATGTCCTCTAGTAGGAATAACTTCACTGCATATGTGTATTAGACATTAACTGCTTGAGGAAGAGGCACAGAAAAGCAAAGAGAATCGTCAGAAATGTTGGTAAGCTTATAGAATATTATCACATAAGGGATTTATGTGTGTGACACTTAAAATTAATGAATAGTTACTTTGACTATGTTCATCAATAAGAAAGTCTGAAGGAAATGAAAGAAAAAACTTCTAATTGTTTTAATTTAACATTTTAATTTTTCTTGGTCATGATTTGTATTGCTTGTATTAATATACAAGTCATATATCTTTATTCATAGATTTATCTCTAAGTACTTTCTGTTTTTTATATTACTGTAAATCATCTTGTCATTTTTACTACTTTTTGTTGACAAAAGTTGTATCTTCTAATGTAATGATTTATATAAGCCAATTGCTTTCTAGAGTGTAGGCATCTGTATCCAGAAGTTCTATCATCACTGTCCTACTTCCAATGGTCCTAAGCTAAGATTTTTTCTATGAATGAAGCTTCTATATCCAGCCTTCTAAGCAGTACTTGGTATTTTTGTTTTACACACACACACACACACACACACACACACACACACACACACACACGATAGATAGATAGATAGATAGATAGATAGATAGATAGATAGATAGATAGATATAAATATATGATATCAATTTGTAGCCAGGCACTAAAGTTAAGCAGTTGGCTGCTTACTGCAGTTACAAGCTGGAAAGAATGTGGTACTTGTTTCAAAGTCCAGAGTATGCTAGACAAATGCAAACCCTGAAGAAGAGGTATCCTGGGAATTCTTTGAAGAGCTTGGACAAACAATTAGCATGTGTCTGAACTCACTTTCCCAGAGTACCTGCAAGGTTTTACCAGAATCCAGCAGGTCAATTTCTTGCTAATAAATGTACACCTACAAGCAGTACTTTTGATAATCTTCCTTCCTGCCCAGACTCAAATAATATCATTTTATGCTTTGGTCGATTTTCTATAGAGCAGAAGAAAATTGAAATGCTTTGCTTCCAGAGCACCTCCATTTCATACTGTAGCTTAAATCTTCTCACTGCTTTCCTACCTCCAACAACCTTTTTTTGTTAAGAGACTCTCTTTCTTTGGACTCATTGTTCATCCCTTCTATTCTTCAATAAAAAAGCAAATGAAGATATTTAAAAATGCTAGCTAAAAAAACAAGAAAAGAGTTACCCCAAAGTGAGAGAATTTATCCAGAGTCTAGCAGACTGGCACCCACAATCTTTGCTGTAATCCACAGCAGACAATATTATTTAAATCAAATTATCATCTAAACTAAAATAATTGTTTAAATTGCACTGTAAAAAAAATCCAAAACAGACTTCTCAGTGAGTTAAGAACACTTATTTTCCTTGCAACAAAATGCTAATTGGCTGCTTTAGCAGTCCTAGAAACTCGGCAACTAGAATATTCTGAGCTAATGTTCTTGTGTGTCAGTAACTGAAATGTATGAAAAAGAATATAAATTCATCTTTAGAAATAGATTAAATATCTACTATTTCTGAAATGTTACAAAATTTACACTGTAAAATTAAAAGGATAAAACAATTACATATTTTAAGAAAATGTTAAAAACTTGTGTGTAACTTATTGAATTGCATACTTGTAAATATGTTGATGATTTAGAATATGAAAATGAATGTGAATTCTGGTATACATATATATTATATCATTATATATATACATACATATATACACATTTAAATTAATTTCCAGTGCTGGTTATCAAACCCAGGCCCTTGTGCATTCCAGGCAAGTTCTCTACCATTCCATAATATCCCAAGACTTAGGCTTTATGACAAAGATTCTCACTATGTAACTGGGTTAGTTAAGAACTCAAGTGTAGCAGGAATCTTAAAAGTTCTTATTAATAAAAACAAACCTGAGGCCAGTTATTGGGGTGAATGCTGGAAGATCAGAGAGACAGAACAGGCCACAGTTACCTCACCTCACCAGTTCCTCAGCTGATCCTGTTTCCTCAGACTGGAAGCTTCTGGGTTCTCATCTCAGCTGAACTGTTGCTCAAAAGCCTGAATGCTTAACCAGCCAAAAGCTTCTAGTTTCTGGTCCTCACGCCTTATATCTTTCTGCTTTCTGCCATCCCGCCCTGGGATTAAAGGCTCACTGAGTCACCATGCTTGGCTGTATCCTTGAACACACAGAGATCCAGATGGATCTCTGCCTCTGGAATGCTAGGATTAAAGGCGTGTGCTACCACTGCCTACCCTCTATGTTTAATATTGTGGCTGTTCTGTTCTCTGACCCCAGATAAGTTTATTAGCATGCACAATATTTCGGGCAACACAATACCACCACACTCAAGATTCTCTTGAATACCTGAATTCAAGACAAATTCTGTTACACTAATCTTAAGACTAAGTGATTTTCCCATTTATGTGAAGTAATGTACATTGAACCTGTTTTTACTATTTTATAAGTTTGTGTGTGTGTGTGTGTGTGTGTGTGTGTGTGTGTGTGTGTGTATACATATATGAGTTTAATTGAACTTAACCTACATAGGGGATGTTCATCTCTGACGCTATAGGTTGAGTAAAGAAATATAAATAAAAATCCCAGTGTCAGATGTGAATTGTTGGGCAGAGGAAGCCTAGAGACTTCTAAAGCAATAAGAGCTATTGCCATTGCTCTAGGTTGCTCTCCAAAATTCAGTGTAACACCCTGTTGTGGTAGACACCATACACATTGATCATAGGACATGAAGCAGTCCTGACTAGGAAGCTTCCTCCCCACTGGACAGGTTTTATAGTATGGGAACAAACTATACAGACTGCTGGGTGAAAAAGCCATTAACATCTGTTCCTCTTGTTAGCTACAGTGATGACTAGCATGGCCATATATACCCATAAGTGAAATAGGAGCAAAAATTATTGTGACAACTGACCATACTGTGATTGGATTTGAGGCTTACTCCACAGGAATAGATACATGCCTGGTACTGTAATTCTGGCCAAAAATCTGATTGTGGAATTAGAGGCCCAGGAAATAACCTATTACTATTAAATGGGAATAATATCAAAATGCCCTCAAAATTTGTATTTCTCTATCCATAGATTAGTGAAACTCTCGGACCTTATCAGAGACATTTATTTGTGCACTGATGATGGTTAATACAGAAATGCACAGCTCGTCCAAATCCAGAGAATGTCAGTAGACTTCTTGGCCACAAATGAGACATCTATATCACATTCATTCCTAAGGCTCAGGTAGCATCATGAAAGAGAAGGCACAAAGATTGTAAGAGACAAAGGCTGAGATGACAGGAGTTACCGATGTTTTCTGGACATGACAGGACTGTAGTACTCCTGAACTCACACCAGCATGACCTGCACAAGGTCAAGACAGTCAAGATTCTCGCACAGAGTGGGAAGGAGTTTATGAGCCCCCTTGTCCTGATTGAGGCTGTTTGCACAGTTGATAGCATCTAGGAGAAAGATAGTAAGTTTTCTTCAAGATTTTGGCCCCTGGTAGGTCAACCACCTGAGATTGGATGGCTCCAAAGCCATGACTATATGGGCAGCACAAATTGTATTCTGTTGGTTATTAAAACAAAGAGGACAGGAAGTTGTCAGTAGGAAGGAAGGTGTGAGTGGATCGGGGAGGAGTTAGAGAAAAGAGTGGTGAGGTAAATATGACTGAAATATGCTGTGTGACGTTCTCAAAGTATTATTAAAATATTTTAAAAATAAAAATAAGCTTAAAAACAACAAAAATAATGAAATATGCACAGTAGGGCTGCAATCTACAATTATAGACTCCACTTGTATTAATCTTTATGAAGGGTGCCATTAGGAGGTATTAGAAATTATTTTGTGCCACTACCATAATCTTTGCTGAGAATGAATTATAGAGAAATATGCTTAGTAGGGGAGAAGTAGAGCTGTCAGTCAGCCTAGTGTTTAAGGAAACATGGCTAAGGCAGAGGGTCTTTACTGGCTCCCTTTCTTAAGACAAGGTAAAATAGAAAGTCAATACATAAAGTTTAATGTCATAAGTTTTATTTAAAAAAAAAGATTGCAAGGTAGTGAGAACTAAAATGTGCTATTTTGCAAGGTTGGAAATGGAAATGATAAATATTGCATCCAATAGAGCATTTCATATACAGCATTCAGAGACAATATTGTGAATTAAGTTAACATATTTTGCACTGATACAAGCCTGGGCATAATGTGATTCCTTAATTATGCTGAAAGCCCTTAAAGAATATTTGTTAAGTGGTTCCTATGAGAAGGTGTTGTATCAAGTGGAAAGTGTTTTATGAGCATTATCTCATTGGATCACAACAATCAAATGAAGCAGTTTACTATTATTAGCTTATTTTATAGATGAGAACCTCAGACACATGGAAACAAAATTACCTTTTTAAAAAATCCCCTGAGTTCTTGCCTAGCATGCATTTTGATCCTAGGATTAATACCCACTACTGCCTCCAGAAAATAATATAACAAGGAATCATCAGATTTGCCATTTTTTATATTGATGCATGCAAATTTTCCTGACGATAGCTCCATTTTTTTAATAGTTTGTTTTTTTTTTTATTTTGAGGCAAGATCTCACTATGGAAACTTTGTTGGTTTGAAACTCATATTCATCCTGATGTGTGTATCAGCACACTAGTTTTTTTCCTGAGCTTCATCTCCTCACAGATGGGTAGACAGAGGTATGTATTTGTGTGTGTGAAGCTGGAAATCTTGTCGAGACACCATTTTCACTGGAGTGTTTATTCCAGTAAAGGTAATTAATTAGAGGGACAGTGTAAAACTGATGTGAAAGTTACCTGGTGTCAAATTAGAATCTGCCTGGGCATAGATTTAGGAATTTAGGTCTACCATTCTTTGTCCCATCAGTTTTCATGGGGAAAAACCAAGATCCAGAGGTATATTGTCCAGGCGGTGAACATCAGACCCAACACAGCACTTACGTATTGCATCATTTCTCAAGTCTCATGTACTAATATACAGCTTTTGGAGAGCTGTTTGTGTGATTAAGTCCTGCTGAAATAAAAATGTAGCTCCTGAGAATTCAAACTTGTGTGTCCATTTCAATATAAATATTACCTATCTTCTGCTGTTTATCTCATTCTTTACACTTATGCATTGTGGCTCATCTCCTAGGTCTCACAGTCTTAACCAGTTACTTAATTGGCTAATTACTAGTTACTGAAACTGGTAAATTAACACATCCAGAGGAAGACTGCTTTCTATCCTAACAATTGTTAAATAACTGTGATAATAAAGCTGACATAGTCAGAGTAGGCTTTCTGTGGGCTGTAAAGTACAAAAAGTTGGGCTTCAATTGCCTGGGGGTGAACCTATTGCCTCTCCAAAGACCAAGATGGACTTGTCTCTTCCTAAAGGACATATAATAAGTGGCAAGTGGAAAAGTTTTCTAAGTTGCTGTCACAGACTCTGTACTCTCAAAATGAGTACTTTAAATACAGCAACAATATGGCACTATTGTACAGTAAAAATCATCTTACTAAGAGATGAGAACCCTATTTTAAAATACACCCTAAATAGTCCATTTACTGCAACAAATGCCAGTTGATTGGGCTGTGCTGTAATTGGGTACAGCATTGAAGTGCTGCTTTGCCTATTATTTAAATTTCCACTGAAGAAATAGCTAGTTCCTTCATCTCTACTCAACTCACTTTTCTTTCAAGGCCACAGATGTGTCTTGGCCATAGCATAGCTACAGAGAAGGAAACAAGTTAGTCTGGGAGACGCTTCTCTGCTGCAGCACAATTCGCAGCCATGACAACCAAGCCGCCTCTGTAGATGGCGTAGGCCCACCTTCTCTCCAGGCATCTGTTCAGCAGCTCAAGGAAGTTAGCTGACAGCAGGGATAATTTGCAGACTACAGCTCTGCTATGTCATGCTAGATGAACACTTCCTTCCTATTCTTCTTGCCCAGGTGGCTGTTGTGGGTGGTCTGAGGTAGGGTGTATGCAAATCAAATCAACAACTATATTTAAGCAACTTCTCAGTGGCTGTCTGTGTGTTAGATTTTATGGGAGACTATGATCCTCTAATTCCTTGGAGGAATGTGAGAAGGAAGAATAGAATACAATACAGTGCCACTTGCAATCATTTTTCTCTTTTAATTTTTACAGATATCACACATTTGTCATAGCCAAACTAACTTTCCTACTCAAACTTTGCACACAAGCTGTGGCTTTCAAATGTATGAAAATGGTCCAACTACTCACCTTTTCGACACAGACAAAAAACCTAGAAGGGATCTCTGACTTGTCCATCTTCTCACATCTGTACCCAGTTCCTTCACTGTCATGATTCAGGTGATTTTTCCTTCTAATTACGACTAAATCTACCACCTACCCTATTTCTACAAGAACCATTTCAGGTATCATTTTTGAATAACAATGTGAGAATGCTCTCCCAATTACTTGCTATTGTTCTTTCCTCTCTAGTCTGACCATTTCATCCGTCTAAAACTGAACTATAATGAAAACATAATTCAAAGGTTCAGCTCATCATTTCTCTGCTTGAACTCTTCAGTAATGTCCTTTAGGTTTCCGACAAAAAGTAAGCTTCGAGCATGGCAGATAAAGATATTTAAAGTAGCAATATATTTTTGAAAGTAGTCTATAACTGGATAATTTTAGTGACGCAGATAGGCTTTCAATCCCGAATTACTTAATTTTGCTTATTTTTGCATTTCAGTAAATGGTGATAGAACTTGAATCAGTTACATCTACCAGAGAGTTCATTGCCAGGGACTCTAAGCCATTTGAAATTTTGTTTCTCAGAAACAGGCCTGTACCCTCAGCTGTGTCTGTGGTTTAGATTTGCTGCTTTTTACATTTTGTTCTTACTTAAAATGCCTAAGATGAATAAGGAAGAACTAGCGATAAATAAACATTATGAGAATATAGCTTAGAACTGGATCTGGTGTACAAACCTGTAATTGGAGCTACTTGGAGGAGGGGTATGGTTAAGAGGTTAAGTTCCTGCACCAAGAGTATCCCAAACTCAAGGTCAGCTTGGGCTACAAACCAAGTTCAAGGCCAATCTGCTCAACTTACTGAGGCCTTGTCTCAAAATAAAAAGAAAGAAATGTGAAAGTAATAGGGATGTAGAGCAGCTTGTTTACCATGTACAAGGCCACAGGTTCAATCCTCAGCACCACAACATACACACAAAGCAAAACAAGGAAAGTATTGATCATGTTTTCCTATGAAAATCTCATTGTATAGGCTTAGCATGTATCACCTATAAATCAGAATCCAAAAGGCAAAGACAATTACTAGAACCTGATGTATTGGTCAGATGATTTGACAAAAGTTGCTTTGCTTGGCCTTCTGCTTTCCTCTTTTTCTTTCTCCAAGCTTTACCATGGTACACTGTTCTTATGGCAGGCAAGAAAAAAAATATGAATTGATGATATACTTTTTCTAGGTTCTCAGCTAAAAAATGAGAATAAAATGATGAGCCAGACTTATAGTAATGCTAGTAATTACATTAAGTTACGTTCTGGTTCTTAGAGAAAAGAAAGTGTGGAGAACAGAAGTAAATGAAATAACCATAAAAACAATTGGCATTTATTTCTGTATTTTGTGTATTGTTTTTTACTTGTATGTGTGTTTATGGGTTTGAAAATAATTTTTATTTCTAAATAAATGATTTCCTGTATGCTCATGATTTTTTGTTGTTTCTGTCTTCTGCACAAACGATGAAACATTTGACTATTCTCCAGTGTCCACTCATCCCCCAACATTACCCATACTTAAAATATGTTCCCCTGTCTCCAAAACAGTTTCTTTCCTGATATTATCCATATTAGGAAATACTCTTACTATTAACATTTGCCAATAACAAAAATCTAACTCCTATAAATTACCACCCAACATTGAATCCTATAACTTAGGGGGATTTTACTCTAAAAACCTTACACATGAGTATTTTGTGTTCTTCTCTTTTCTCTCCTTTGGTACAAGGCTAAGAGTTATTGGTAATTTGGCTTAATCATTGGGTAGTCTCAGGAATAATTAATATTTGTCTATCATGGTGTCTTAGAGTTGAAAATCTTCTTGATTATCTAGTCTCACCATTCAGCTGATGCCATCCTTCAGTAATCCTGGAATCCCTAGATAAAGTCAAAGTGCACGTTTAGAGAAAGATAATTTTAAAGATGTAACAGTATACAGGGAAAATTACTTCCAGCAAATCTCACACCTTTGGTTAATTCCAAGAAAGCAGTCAAGTTTAAATATTTTTCTACCTACATTTGTGAGGCATACATGAAAAACACTGATTAAGCATTACTGTATGACTTAAACTTTCTTGGAAAAGCTGATTGGACTCCACTTCCCACAACCAGAGAAATAAGAAATTTTCCAAACTTATGTTATGAGATATTTAATTAGGCAAAGATGGGTTACATTCGATTATGCTGCATTTATTTAACTACATAAAGGTGTGTTGCACTTGAGTTAATGAAATAAAGTTAACCTGGGCTTAGAGAGGCAGGGTTAGAAACTAGTTCACAGGAAGTAGCAGGGAGGAGCATAGTGTGGCTTTTTTGAAATCAGATTTGTGGAAAGAGAGAGGTTTCCAGGATACCAGCAAAGGGAAAAAGTCAGCCAGTTGCTACTCTGACTCTCTGAGCTCGCAGGTTTTCAGCCTAGCCTTTGAATCTTGAGTTTTATTAGAACGATAGAGATTTAGTTAAAGCTACCTTTAGTGGCAGTAACAGAGCCATTTTCTGGAGGCATGGGATTCCCCCCAGGCTATGGCCACTAGTAGTATAAAGTACAGACACTGTGACAAGGGTTAAACAGCAGACTTATTATTGTTTTTCCTTCCAGTCCCTAGTTATAAAGAGAAATTGAGAATCTAAGAAATTAGAAAAAGTATTTTAAAGTTTGGACACTTTAACTTCAAATAATTTAAAAAAATCATCAAGTACACCTTTTATTAGGTAGCTAGAGAGGGAAAAACACCTTGGAGTGAAATGACAGAAATGGAATTCAGAGTCAAATAGATTAAAGAGGTACCCTGAACCCACCATGAACTGGCAATATGGACTTACATGAACAGATTAATATTTCTAAACTTTAGCTTCATTATCTGTGAATCATGCAAAGAGTTAAAACCTCTATTCATAAATAATATTCAAATATGCAAAACACTTAACATGATACTCACTATCTAGCCACTCTAAAGTTTACAGGAAAGATATTTTTATAAAAATTTTATTGAAATACATAATTCAAATATCACATAATCCACCTATTTAGTGTGATCCAATGGCTTTTTATATAAAAGAAGAGAATAGATTTTAAGTAGATTATGATAGCAATTATTGAAGGGAAAATACAGTGTCTTGAATATTATTGAAGGGTTAAATGATATACTGTCTCTTGGTTATACAATGTATGATCCCAAATACTGGTAGACTGAATTAGGTTGTTGCAAGTGTTACAGCTCCAGATGGAAAGCTATCCTGACTGTTGGAAGTCAGGCAATACCTACAGCTGTGAAGGGAAGGTATCCTGCATACCTACAGCTATGAGAAGAAAGGGACCCTGACTTGTCTGGAAGTCAGGCTACACCTGAAACTGGTTTCTGGTGAGGGATGGTCTCCCTACAGGATGTGACAATCCTGCTGCTCTCAGAGAGCCATTACAGTTGAGCTCTGCTCCACTCCCAAGGAATTTTCTCAGCAGAGGTATCCATTTCTTCTCAACTGCGGCCCAAGTTGTTACTTCTTCTGCCTCCCTCTGCTAAGCGGAAACTCGTGCAGAAATGTAGCAATCTGCTCTGGCAGAAAGTTCTTACTTCTGCTCCTCTCCCCTAAGGGAGTTTTCCAGCAGACTTGTCAGTTGCCTCTTCTGCTCTGCTCCCTTGAGGGAGCTTCCCAGCAGAGATTCTGCTTCCTGCTGGCAAAAGAAGATCTTCACCCAAAACTCTTTCAAAAGATTTACTTGGGAAGGAGTGATCCAGGAGAGTGGCTGCCTCCACCACGGTGGAGAAGGACAGCTGCCAACTGAAAAGGCACAGGGCTTATATAGCACTTCTTAGGGGTGGAGTTTGTCCAGAAAGAAGATTTTCAGGGAGAGAACTGGTGAGGTTTCCATCCCCTTGAGCTTGGACAAGCTCAAATCGGCTAGATTCCTTGCTCAGGGATTGGTTGGTTTCTTGCTCAGGGATTGGTTGGTTTTCCTGCTCAGGGATAGGTTGGTTTCATGCTCAGTTGGTCAGGGGCAGGTTTCAGGGCCAAAGAGTGTTTCTTTTGCTGACCCCTTTTAACTTTTGGCTCTAGTTTCAGGGCCAGAGTGTGTTTCCTTCACTGGCTGTGGTTCCAGGGCCGTAGTATGTTTCTTTGGCTCTGGTTTCAGGGTCAGGGTGTGTTTCTTTGGTTCTGGTGGTCAAATTGTGTTTCTTTCACTGGCTCTGGTTTCAGGGCCAGGGTATATTTCTTTCACTAGCTCTGGTTTCAGGACCAGGGTGGGTTTCTTTCACTTGCCCTTTTACACTTCAGTTGTGAAAATCTCCATGACCAGAAAAAAACTAATTTATGCCACTATTTTTCATTAAGAAATGTTTTATTCATTTTACATACCAATCACAGATCCCCCTCTTCCCTCCTCCCACCCCTCCAACCTCCCCCCACCAACCCACCACCCATTCCCTCCTACAAGAAGGTAAGGCCTCCTATAGGGAGTCAGCAGAGCCTGGTACATTCAGTTATGGCAGGTCCAAGCCTCTTCCCCTGCCTCAAGGCTGTACATGGTGTCACACCATAAGTAGTGTGCTCCAAATTATGTCATTATTTTTTTAAATTATAAATCACTTGAATCTGTATCAACCAAAAGTAATATATTTACTTTGAATATAGTGAAGTAACTGCTAGAAAAATTGGTAGATGGTTTTACATCATGGTTGCTTTGAATCTATACATATACATGGCTACTTTGATTCTACACATGGAAATTGGTGGCTTCCTTACACACACATGCAAAAACACACACATACACACCCATAAATACATAGAGAAAGAGAGAGACAGAGAGAGACAGAGAGAGACACACAGAGAGAAACCATATAAAAGATAAATTTCTATTTATGTTGTGAAATTTATCTACTTTCAGTGATTTTGAAGTTTTGGGGAATGAGAAACTGAATGATTTGCTACCTAAACTTCTGTACAAATGACTTTTTTTTAATAAAACAAAGATTACATGGAAAATAAATAAGGAAAAGAGAGAAAAGGAAAATCATATGAAAATTCTTATCATTTAATACCTGTAAAGAGAAATGTGGCTATGGGAATTTCCCATATCTGACATAATAATCTCATAAAAATTTACTTTATTGTGACTATATGAAACATTTTTATTTTATGAGGATATTTTATAGATTAACTGTGTATATGTGTTCATGTGTGCATTTTATAAAAAGAAATTTTCTGAACCTTTGCCAAATCACTTTTCTTAACCACACACTAGGTATCTTGTCACCAAGCTAGATTTCCTTCAAATAATTAATATAAAGAATTTGAGAAAGGCATGGAAATGCATTTTAAGTTGATAATGTTGCCTTTCCACAATTTTTTTATTAGTTCTACTGACAACTGAAGAATCTCCTCATCAAGGCTTTTGAGTTTAATAGCCCAATTTTGCTGCTTCTGAACACTTCAGTAACCGAGTGTCAACAGTTGTATTATCACACTGAATGTTATATTAAACTAGCTTTCACATCACATCAAATTTTCTAAATTTTCTAAAATTTTGTTTGTGCTTCAGAATTTGGATGTGCAGAAGAACAATAGCTTCTCTTTCCTGTTTATGAGACTGCTACAAGAATATTAAGATGTAATAGATATTTGTAGTCTACTTAATAATGATCATTACATAATTAACTATGCATATGCTTTGTTTCATTTTATGCATACATATATAGCTTCCATATGAATACAGTATGAATAGTTCATTATAATGTAAACTTATATGATATTTTTAAGGAATAGTATCTTCTGTATTCTTCATACTACTACAACTAGAAAATACTTAGCTAGATAGTGTGTTGGATAGTTTTATGACACAAGCTAAAGTCATCTGAGAAGAGGGGACCTCAATTAAGAAAAGTGCCTCAATAAAATCAGGCTGTAGGCAACCCTGTTGGGCATTTTCTTAGTGATTCATGAGGGAAGGACCAGTCCATTGTGAGTGGGGTAACCCCTGGGAAGCTAGTCCTGAGTTCTATAAGAAAGTAGGTATAAGAAAGCCATAGGGAGCAAGCCAGTAAACACTATGCCTCCATGTATTAGCTCCTGACTCCAGTTTTCTTCCCTGTTGAAGTTCCTGTCCTGACTTCCTTTGATGTTGGACTGTGATGTGGAAGCATAAGTAAAATAAACCCTTTCTTCCCCAAGTTGTTCTTGTCATGGTGTTTCATGATAGTAATAATTAAGCCTAAGTAAAACAAATTGGTACCAGGAGTGAGAGTTGCTATGAGAGACCTGACCATGTGTTTGGGGGAAGTATTGTAGAATGACTTTGGAACTTTGAGCTAGAAAAGCCACTGAGAGTTAAGATCTCAGTGGGCTGCTCTGTAGGAGCCTGGAAGATAAAAATGTTGGAGGCAATACAGATGATGGAGGCCTGGCTTGTGGAGTTTCAGGGGGAAGTTTAAAGAGTATTTGGGGCCATTTGTTACTTTGAATTAGGATTAGTTGGAGCTGAATAATCAGCTATGATTGACATGATACCTGAATTACTAAAGTGAAACCTTTTCTTTGCTGGGATATTCCATGCTGGTCAGCTAGAGCTGCTACATTAGTGGTGACTAAGAAGAGACCACCATAATTCAGGTGAAATCTTCTGGAAAGTGTTTCCTGAGAATCAGCATACAGCAGCTGTATTCCAGACATGGCCAGGGTTGTACCTTGTCCTGACAGCAGAACTCGGTAGTCTAAAAATCACCTATGTAGTGCTGATTTTGAAAACATGAAGAGGTCATGGAAATTAGCCGAGGCTTGGCACTGTGTGGCAGGGTTGGAGTCACGGAAGAGAACACAGGTGAAAGTGCAGCCCAGTTGCAGCAGAAGACGTGGAGCCAGCCAGAACCTTGAAGACAAGCAGAGTGTGCTACAGAAGGCAGAGTAAGAAGCGGCCCAAGCCCTTTGGAGGAGCCCAGAGGATCATGACTGACTCCTAGGCATTGGATAGTGCATAATTTATACTGTTGGGAGTTTAATTTTGCCTTGATTTGCCCTGGTTCTTTCTTCTTGAAGTAAGAGGGTGTTTAGCTTACATTTGATTTTTACAGGAGCCCACAGTTAAAAGATTTCAAACCTTTAAAGGGAGATTTTGAATTTTTAAAGAGATTGAATATTTAAAAGGACTGAACTTTTAATGTGTTTGAATTTGTAAAGACTGTGGGACTTTTGAAAGTTATTTATGTTTTTACTGTGAGGTGAAGTCTCTGGAAGAATGAGAAAGGTAGTGGCTTAACGGTGATGTCTTTCTGTGTCACATTGACAAGGGGCCAGTTGTGCTGGATAGTTAGTTTGACACAGCTATTTGACACAGCTAAAGTTAACTGAAAGGAAGGAGCCACAATTAAGAAAATGCCTCCACAGGATTGGATTGTAGAAAAGCCTATAGGGCAATTTTTAGTTAGTGATTCATGGTGGACAGGACAGCCCATTGTGGATAGTACCAGTCTATTGAGGATGGAAGCACCCCTGGTCTGGTAGTTCTGGGTTCTATAAGAAAGCAGTCTGAGTGAGCCATGGGGAGCCATACAGTCAGCAGCGTTCCTCTCTGTCCTCTGCCTCAGCTCCAGCCTCAATGTTCCTGCCCTATTTGAGTTTCTGCCCTTAGTTCCCTCCGTGATGGATTATTACCTGTAAGTGTAAGCAGAAATAAACTCTTTTCTCTCCAAGTTGCTTTTGGTCATGGTGTTTCATCACAGCAATAGTAACCCCAACTAAGACAGATAGACAGTTTATCTGCTTTGTGTCTAACTTCCATATATGTACAAATGTGAATATACTGGAAAACCTCAGTTCCATAGAACACCTATAAAAGAAGAGTCTAAATAATTTAGTATTCTGATGACCTAGGGGTTGGAAACAACAGAAAACCTGTGTTTGTTTTAAATTTCCATCAGTACATTTTTCCTGAAATGTCAATATCTATTTATGCCATTAGTAAATAAAGTCATGTGTAGTGATATTTTATTTGTACTCTAATAAATAAAGCTTGCCTGGGGATCAGAGGACAAAGACAGCCACTATATTAAACATAGAGTTCAGGCAGTGGTAGCACACCTTAATTCCTCGCATTCCGGATCTCTATGAGTTCAAGGCCACACTGGGAACAGAGCCAGGTGTGGTGGCACATGCCTTTAATCCCAGCACTAGTTAACCGTAGAGGTCTGTACAGACAAATAGGACATGATAGAGCTGGGCAGAAAGCACAAGTGATGTAGCTGAGCAGAGAGAGGAAGTAAGATGGCAGGGCACAGAAAGATACGTAAGGCATGAGTATACAGGTTAGTAGCTCTCTTGGGCTGAGGATTTTCTAGCAGTAAGAAGTTACGGTTGGCTTTCTATTCCTCTGATCTTTCAGCTTTCACCCCAATATCTGGCTCTGGGTTTTTTCTATTAATAAGACCATTTAGCAATTTGTGTTACAGTCATGAGACCACTAAGCCCTTTTTAACTAAAGAATTTATAGGAGTAAATATATATTTTCATATAATTTTACTTAAACAGATTCTATAAAAGGACTTTAAATTTGCATTGTAATTCTTTTCCCTATCAAGAGAGATGTTGATCTAAAGATTTCTTTTGGCATAACTCTAATTAAAATTAACTGTAATTACATGTATTATTCAATTTTAAATTTTAAGAGTTTTCATTCTGAGCTGGAAAGATAGATTAATAGCTTAAGTTCCTTTAGTGTAAGCATGAAGAGCTGAGTAGGGACCCACGGCACTTATGTAAAAAACCAACAGTAGTGGTGTACACTTATAATACCAGTGCTAGGACAGGGACAGAAACATGAGGATCATTGAAGTCATTCTAGACAGAAATCTAGTATGTACCAGCTTAGTAAAAGAGCCTACTTCAAAAGCATAATAAGATGGAAAATGATAGAGGAATAATGCCCAACATTGACCTCTGACCTCCACACTCATACACATTATAGATAGACACAGAAAGACAGGCACACACACATACACACAAACACAAACTTTATATTTATAGGTTTTTAAAAGAGGGTCCTATCCCTTGCCCTTCTTCATTCTAGTAATATATTTTTTTCAAAATTATTTAACCTTTTTGTTTTATTTGTGCTTGGATTTTGTTTTCTGTCTTAAGATACAGTGTCATTATGTAGTTCTGGCTTGCCTGGAACTTGCTGTACATTCTAGGCTGGCCTGAAATTCATGGCAATCTTCCTGCCTAAAATATCTGAGTACTCAGAATACATGTCTGTGTCACCATGTCAGGACTTACCATTTTGATTCTCTGTTTCTATTGTTTTGTCTTTTAGATGGACATCATATCAACTCAAAAACCAGAAATTTGTTACTGGAATCAAATGTAGTTATTACATGTAATATGCTTAAAATAGTACATAGTAAATGCTCAATAAATGTGATTAACTTAATAACCATTCATCTTGAAACAAATATTTAAGATTGTAACAATAATTTAGGACTGTTTTATTTACTCTTTTGTAGCTATTCCCTTAGAACCTTTTGGGATATACTATGTTGTCTTCTGAACTTGTTGGTGAGTAGGAATAATAACTTTCTTCATTTTTTCTTCCAAGTAAAGTTACAAATAAAGCAAATAAGAAGCTCTTAACAATTAGATTACCAGTATGTGCCAGGAAAGTGAACACTGGGCTTCAGGAAAAAATTCTTTAGAGTATAATTAGTATGTCAAATTTATTTTATTAAATTTACTTTTATTTTATTAAATGTAATATTAATGAAATTAAGGAATAATTACTATTCAGTGGTAATGAAGTTGGAGTTCAGCTGTATTGCAATAGAAAAATATATGTGTTTTCAGGTAAGCCTAGAAGCAGGTTCTTAGGCATGAGGTATTTGCAGAACCAAGGCCATTTTTGAGCACATAACTCAAACAGATCTGTTTATGTTATGTAATATCCAGAGTTGACAGAGATGCTTTTCATCTCTTCTTCTCCCATGCCCATGAAAGCCCACTACAGTATCTAATTTCCCTACCCTTTAATGTTAAAGAGGACTGTATTCTCTAGGAAAAGCTGTTGAAGTGGTATGTGTTTACACATATATAATACATACACATGCAGATATACATTAATACCACAATATCCTAGAAAAAGGCAATGTCCAAAAGAGAAGAACTACTATATAGGAAAATCTTAATGAAGAAACCAGATTTGGAGTTGAAGTGTGACTATCTCCTTCTCTAAACCCAAGCATACTTGTTGAAAGGAAACTCTAAAATCTCTGTATCATGTTAGAAGAGCCACCTGATATAGGACAGAAGAAAAAACAAAATTAAGGGACTATTCTATTGCCACTAATCTCATAATTCTTTGGTATTATTTTAACTCTTTAAAACTTTTCTTAAGATATGAATTTTATATCAAAATTTTTTCATAATATTCTATTAATATTTTGATATCTATAGAAATTATAGTCATGTCACCTCTTTCATTAATAATAATAGCATTTTGTGTTCCTTCATTTTTCTAATAAGTTTGGATGAATATATTCATCTCCATAAATCTGATTATCTCTTTCATTTGTTTTCTGGTTTTTAAATCTATTTCTTTAATTTCTTCTGTTATTTTTATTACATTTTTCTTCCCTAATTTCTGTATTTTTTATTCTTGTGCTGAATTTATTCTTGTAAAACTTAAAACAGAAGTAAATATCACTAACTTCAAAGCTTTCTTTACTAATATGTGTTTACTACTGTACATTTTCCTCTCTGTACCTATTTGTGTTTTATAGAATATTTACATATTATGTAAATATTGCTTTGCCATTAATTGGAGATATTAAATGGTGCTTCTCAAATTAATTTATACAATTTATTGTATGGCAGTACAATGCTATAGGCTATGTTTAAAAATATTTTAAACATCAGTTTTTATAATAATTTTTTTCTTTTTTATTATTAAGAAATTTTCTATTCATTTTACACCAATCACAGATCCCCCGCTCCTCCCTCCTTCCACTCTCCCCAGTCTTCCCCCTCAGCCCACACCTCATTCTCACCTCCTCAAGGCAAGGACTCCCATGGGGAGTCAGCAGAGCCTGGTACATTCAGTTGAGGCAGGTCCAAGCCCCTCCCCCTGTACCAAGGCTGTGTAAGGTATCCCACCATAGGCACTGGGCTCCAAAAACCTCGCAATGCAGTTTTTATACTAATTTTATATTAATTTAAAATATTTTAATAGTCATTTTTATAACAGAGCCATATTTGAAAATTACAGTCAACCAGCATGTAATGATGTACTGTGAAATTTTTCTATGAATTTCTAGACAATATTTACTGTGAAAATTTATCCACATTATTCTAATGCATCTATAGAGTTTGGATTTTCAATTTTATTTTTCCTTAGTTCAAGAAGCACTCTGGCAGGAATTTTTGATGAGCACTAAATTGTATGCTGTAGCAGAACAATCAGTGAAAGTATAAACAGGACAACTAGGGAGACTTCCCAGGGTGATAACCTTATGTATGTATTGGAGAATTAATAATGATTCATATAGGATAAATGGGGAATGGAAATACAATTGGGCACTGTGATGGCTATTATTGGTCATTAACTTGTCTACATCTGGAATTAACTGAAACTCAAGTATCTAGTTACTGCTGTAAGGGATTTTTATTAATTAAATCACTTGATGGGAAGACTTACTTTTACTCTGAACTTTTGGGGTGGAAAGATCCATCTTTAATCTGGTGACAGCTTATATAAAAGACACAGATGAAGGAAACTTTGTCTTTGTCTGCTTGACCTCACACTGACTTCCAAGTCCATTCCTTCACTGGTATTAAAGCCTACTTCATTGGGATTATGGTGTATAATGAAGAAGAGTTGAGACATCCATCCCCATGAACTGAACAACTACTGGATTTTTGGATTTTCCACTGGTGGACAGCATTATTGGGTTAGCTGGACCACAGCTTGTAAGCCAGTCTAGTACACCATATATATAATCAATCTTGTTACTCTAGAGAACCCTGACTAATATAAGCACTTTGTGAGAAAAACTCTAAAAACCAAACATTCATCAAATCAAATGATCATTAAAAATTTGCAATATACTTATGTTTATAGAACTGATATATATTGAGGCCAATGAGGCATAATAATCCCTCCTCAAAGATTAGATATGTGAGTTATATAACAGAACCCACAGGGCTAAAAGCATGATAAACATCATAGGTAAGATGCTATAATGAAACATTATTTCTTGGGTCTTATGTGTAATCTCACATTTGTGATGAAACATACTACATTTGACTTTTGGCTCATGTTGAATTGCAACTGAAATAGTTCTGACAATAAAAGATCAAGATTATACAAGTGACAAAAATAGTTCCTAATCTTAGGTCTACGAAATTTCTAAGGAGTAAATGGATATATAAAAAGAAAAGGCTCAGTAGTGAACCTTCCCTTTCTCTTTCTTTTTTCCTTTCTTCCCTTCCTTCTTTATTTATTTTTCCTTCTCTCCATACCTCCTTGCTTCTTCCCTCCCTTCCCATCTATCTTTCTTTTCCTTCCTTCCTTCCTTCCTTCTTTCCTTCCTTCCTTTTTCTCTCTTTTTGTCCTAGTGGCTGAACACTGAAAGGACTCTTGCATTTACTGCAGTACCTTACTCTCAGCTCTGCTAGAATTAGCTATTGCCATGTCAGTTTCTTTCAAGGGGTCTCCTATGGGAAATGTATTAAAAATCATTTCTGTGCATTGCAAATTATCTAGCAATGTCAAGAAGTGACACTATTGTGCTTCCTATTCTTGAATATTCACCATTTCAATTTATTGTGGCAGGAAATTCTGCGTGATAGACATATTTTGATAGGCAAAGGCTAAGCAAGACTCAATGATAAATTTCCATCATTCCAAAAATGGCCTTCAACTTGCTTCAATAAGTACATATTTCCTTTCTGTGCTACTAGACTCCAGGGTCCTTGGGTAAATAATTATACCTCTCAGTTGAGAAAAGTATGCAAATAAATAAATAAGTGCACAATTTTATAAGTAGCTGATAAAAAAGACCTCATATTTGCATTAGAACAGTGTTCACATGAGTATATCACTGTGTTTTCTCTTGCTTTGTATTTGTGACTCTGAAGGAGTTTATTGGTCCTTAATTCTTTTTAAGTAATATATATCTGGGATTCAATTTTAAATATCACTATTCTTTTACTGTTTATATGTTTAAGTTTACTTTGTATCTTGCTTTGTTATTTTGAAGGAAGAATAACCTGTTGGCATGCTTCTTTTACCTTAGTATGTTATGAATGTTATAAAGTGTGAAGTAGGGTTTATTGCTTTTCCTAGAGTGAGATAATGATCTACTCTTTCGCTTCTACCTTAAAAGTAACAGAAAAAAATCACTACATAAACTCATTTATGCTCTGAGCATCAGCCAGAATTTAAGAAATATATGCCCCTTAGAACAACCCACTGGGTTTTTCAAGGCATGAAGATTTACTTATTCTCAACTTTTTTTGAAGCTGAAAAGACAATAAGTCACTTGGTCAATTTTGCACACAGAGGAGAAAACTTCCTTCCAATTCAATCACTTTAGCATGAGAAATGACTCTTGTTACCCTTGGATGACAAATGTCAAATTCTGGAGAAACTGACTACAACATAAAGGTCCCTAGGATCATTTTAGTGCAATATGTCAGTCCAGAGCAACAAGGAGATAGGCAAAAAGAAACACAGAAGAAACAATTGAAGAATATACATAAAAAGTAATGTAGAAAAATCCACTGAAAATACAGGGACAGAAAATAGAGTAATTTTTGTTTTGGGGGCAAATTATGGATGTGGACATCATTCATTATAATGGATGCATGGGAATTTGTTTAATGATCCATTAAAAATGGATTTGTGATTTAGAAAGCAAGCTTATTTGCATTTGAATAAAATATGAATAATAAATTCTAGAGCAAGGACAGAAAGACCTCTATCCTGTGGTAGAGGTGATCTCTTCCTTATCCTTTTCTGACAAGTTCAATTTAAGCCAAGAAAACTGAATTCTGTCAAGAAATGTAATATCATTTTGATGGGCTCTTGGAAATCATATTTTAATTTATTTTCTTAAAGATAGGTGTTTTTTTTAGAAACATAGTAAATTGTTTTATTTTTCTTCAGTACTGTTTACAAGTGACCCAGTGTGCACTTTCAGGGCTTTACAGGGGAGTGTTACAAATACCACGATCACATAGTAGGTCATGCTTCTGATACTTCATTTTGGAAGCAGGATCTCATGTGGTCCAGAATGGCCTCAAATTTCCTGTGTAGCTGAGGGTGGCTTTGAACTCCCAATCCTCCTGAATCCACTGCCAGAGTGCTGGGATTGCAGGCAGGTATTTTGAAATGTAAGTCTTTCATCATAGAGGCTATAGAATAAAGTTTCTTCAACCCCCAAAATCGAAACATCCTTCCAAGTGAAGTGCTCTGTATATGCAGAGTAGACGTGCTCAATGCCACTGATTTTGACACCAGCCTGCCTGCTAAAAGAGAAGACTGTATCAACTCAACCCTCTCTTTGAAATCTTGATCCTGGTGTATTCAGCTCACCCCCTTTTCTTAGGAAGAGAATCAGAGGCAACTTTCCAGTGGTAAACTATGGCGATCTACCCTCATCGAGTGTGAAGAGCAAAGAACAGAATAGTGAATAAGTAGATGTGGACACCGGAACAAAAAACGTGGGCCCATTTACCTGCAACCTTCAATGTGCTTCCAATGGGCTGCCACACCTGGGAAGGAGCGTGAAACTCTTCTAACATAATACTGTAGCTGGTTCTAAGAATCCCACTTAGAAAGCTCCTAATGGCAGGAGGCAGAAGTAGGCAGATCTCTATGAGTTCAAGGCCAGCCTGGTCCACAGAGTGAGTTCCAGGACAGCCAGGACTACACCGAAAAACCCTATCTCAAAACAAAACAAAACAAAACAAAAAAAGCTTCCAATGGTGTTGGCTTGATACTCGCTCCCACTGATAAACAGGGAGTCCCAGGTATGCAGTTCTATGCTCTCTGACTTCCCAGTGTAGTCCCAGTTCAACTCTGGCACAACAACCCACATGGCAACTTCCAAGTGCTGTGCATGTTGTACTCTCTAAGCTTCCTCTTGTCCATCCTGTGAGGATCTGATTGGTAATGCTCACATCAGGTCAATGCTAGACTGGCAGTGGGCTCACAGAAACATGATGCAGAGCCCAAATACGTCAGGGAGCCCCAAATTTGCTTAGATCCTCCAGGGACCTCTTGGGGTGGAATTCTTCACCTCTGCTTAGTGAAGGAAAACCTTTGGGAATTTATCTCAGGAACCAGAACATTCTACAATTATCCAGATTTAGGAATAGCTCATCTGATCAGAGAAAGATGGCTACTTTTCTTGATATTAAGACAGTTACTTTCTTTCTTTTTTTTTTTTTTTTTGAGACAGGGTTTCTCTGTGTAACAGCCCTGACTATCCTGGAACTTGCCCTGCAAACCAGGCTAGCCTTTAACTCAGAGAGATCCTCCTGCCTCTGCCTCCTAGTGCTGGGACTAAAGGTGTGCACTACCAATGTCCGGCTACTCAGTGAGCTCTTTAATGGCAAAGATGACCACGTATGCCTTCCAATTCCTAAATGACGACTTACAAGTATAGGTACTAGTTACTGGTTAAAGACAAACACACAAACAAACCCTTTGAATACTTACACTCATCCAGAAAGTCTAAGGGGGACAACTTCCTAACTCATCCTGTAGGGCCAGCATCACTGCCATCACGGTCAGACACTATAATAAAAGGAACATGTCAGGTTACTCGGGCGAACGGATGTTAGAGGGGCAAATGCTTCACTGCCAGGAGGAGGGACAGACAGACACTGACCTCTGGAACTTGCCTCTTACAGCCTGATTCTAAATGTGAAAGTATAAACTAGGGATTTGTCTCAAAAGGCACATCATTGCATAAAGGCAGGTCTGGACCTGGAGTTCCCCGAAGGTCCACGGTGAAGGCTTGGTAGGGCCTTTAAAGATAGGTTTTGAAGAGAACAACACAGAACAGTAAAACACAGAAAACCATAAAATCTAACTACTAATTTCCTTTTATCACTAACTAGCTAACCTTATCTTTGGTGCCTTTGTACACCTTGTTTTTCCATCTGTACAAGGAGAACTTCTAGGATAACTTTTACACTCTGTTCTCATTATTATATTCTCTGACCTCCAAAAAATATACATGATGCCTGAATATTAATCCTGGAACTATACTACCTGATTTTGAATCTTGGCTGAAATTTATTAGATGTGTGACCTGGAGTGAAATCTAACCTGTCTATGCTTTATTTTCCTCATTTATAATGACAGTTACTGTATAATGTAGTTATTTATGAAAGTCAATGTATTAATGTAAAGCTTTTTACAAAAATTTATGATTTACAGACTATATTATTATACTTCATTTATAAATACTAATGAACTAAACACTATGTTAAGTTAAGGATAGATAAGAAATTATTGCTACTTCCAAAGAATTCAGAGTCTGCAAAAAGAAATCTAAAAAGTACAAAGAGGACAGTATGATTAAACTTATGCAGAGGTTCACAGAGGATTCACAGAGAAGATGGCATTGTGAAATGAGCCTTAAAAGTCTGGAATTGTACTAGTGTGAAAGAATATTAAAAAGTGTTTTGTGCTGAAGTATGACAATGAGAAGAGGTACACAGATAAAAGTAAATGGCAGGAAGTTCTGTGGCATATGGCTGAGTCAAGCTACAATAGAAAAATGACTTGATTATTTGATGGATTCATTAGTCATTTTCTAACATATAATATAATCTATTGACCAGTTTTTATACCCAATAAGGTTTGACAACTCATTTTTGTGGGGACAAATTGATTCCCAATTTTAAGCAGTTGATCCAGTGTACTTGAGGTTGAAGATGAAAAAGTGACCCTGTGATGCGCTCTTATGATGATGGTTAATCTGTGTTACAAAAGTTAGATTAACTGAGAAATAAATAGGACATTAGTAAAGGGTATTTCTCTGTATGTGTATCACAGTGTTTCCCAAGAACTTTAATTAAGAGGGGAGAACCTATACTGAATATAAGCATCACCATCCAATAGTCTAAAGGCCTCTATGGAATGAAAGGAGAGAGAAAGAGAGAAATCACTGGTAGTCTCTCTGTCTCTGTTTCCTGGCCACCATGGTGTGAGATACTTTGTTCTATCACATTCACCCTGCCACAAAAGACTCTGAAGCCATTAGCACAACTAAATATTTAATGTCAGTCATTGTATAAAAATGATGCAAAAATAACTAAAACAAAATCTTGACAGCAATGAGGTACTGCTAATACTTGTCCATGTCAGTAAGAAGCCCTTGAAACAGATTTATGGCAGAAATTTCTGAATATTTGAAGAAGCAGGCTATAAAACAGAGTTTGATGGGTGACTTTGGTAGGATTTTGTAAGACAAGAATGCTGATGGGAATATAGATAGAAATGACTATGCTCATGGGGTTTCAGATGGAAATTAGATTACACTTGGGAATTGGATTAAAGTCCAATCATATTACACTGTGGCATAAAACTTCGCTACAGATTGTTCATTGTCTGAAACCTAGAGGGAGACTTAACTAAAGGTGAAGAGGTACCAATCCAGCATAGAAAATTTCATGCCAGCAGAGCATTCATATGATCACATGGCTGTTGATGGTTGCTCTTAGCCAAGTTTACAGTGAGAATTGGTAGCAAAAATCAATGCATAAATATTTTAAAACTTTGCAGTTTGCCCATGAAAGAAATATTGTGAACTCTAGGACAACAAAAACACAGCTGCTGAAGAGGTTAGAGCTATTACAAGAAACCAGTAGTTGCAGATATGGAGGTAGTTGTCTATAATCCGAGGTGGGAGGTTAAAGCAGGATATCATTAGTTCAATGCCTCTGTGAGCTGCATAGTAAGATGCTGTCCTAAAAGAACAGAAAACAAAATTCATAAATAAAATAGACAATCACTTTCATACAGGCACATTAATATAACAACTGGTCACACTCTAGGATAGAAAGATGTGAACTCATTGGAAGACTGATTTGAGAAGAGAGATACACTGAGTCACACCGCTAGCAAAGGGATGTCTAATTTCCTAGGATCCATTTCACTATGATCAGATATCCAGGAACTAAGTGTATACATTACAGATGTGGTATGAGAGATCCCAACTACTGTTCAAGTTGGTAATAGACTTTGGTGTTAGTTTTTGTAGTTTTGTAGACACACAGACATATAGAATGCAACAGTTAAGTGTTGTGGAGGATTCCACATAGATTTCAAAGGAAGGCTTGAAAGGCTATGCATTGTGTGATAAGGTTGGAGTTTCTGTAGACAGCCCCACAGATGATGAGGTATGAAAGGGTACCTGAAGATCCTGTGGATATAAAATAAAACTACAAATGCAAGCAATATAGAATGCCTGATAAAAGAAGTTGCTGGCAGTGGACAGAGCTATCCCAGCAGAGAAGCCATGTTGGCTTACATTGGAAATACCATAAGTATAGGGCTGCCCTAGATATGTGGAGCTCACATAATGCCAATGTCTATTCCAGATGCTAGACATGGGCTAAGATGTTAAACTTTCTTGTTGGTTTGCTTTTGCTTTCTTTCTTTCCACTCATTTCTCATATAAAAAATCTTGAGACAATCATTTTATTAAGTTTAAAAACTGTTTTCAAAATAATTCATTTGTATCATGATCTTCCAAGTTAAAAACTTTGAAATTGAGATTATAATGTAGCACTTCACAATCTGAGAGAAGCTGTGATAACCTGGGTTTCAAAACAGGTTGAATTCCTGCTCACATTTAAATAGCAAATATTGTAGCATTCAATTCGTATGGTCAGTTTTTCATTTAGTCTTTTGATGCATCACTGAAGACCAGTTTCTCTAGCACAGATGCCCTATTATAATGGAACAGGATAAAGGGAAAAATATTGACATCTGCAGTTAATTCTAGGTCACTGAATAAGAAGCAACATTCAATCCCATTTTGTGTACTTAATTTGCACTTTAAAATAAAATGTTGAACCCCATCTCTTCTTTCCACTTCAATTCATGTGCATTTTAGTCTTATCTCCTATTTTATATATTTGGTTTGCTGTCTCCACCATAAACCCTATGCCTAAGTCTGACTGTTTTTTTGTTGGTTTCTTGGAAACGTTATATTTGCTCACAAGTCAAGGCTTTCAGTTCTTCAGAGAGGCCTGCTGTGTCCTCAAAACTTAGTCAAAACTATCAATGCATCTATACTTCTATTTGTAATTTTCTCATCTATTTTCATATAATATATTTTGATCATATTCTGTGGCCTTCACTTACTCCTCCTGGATTGCCTTTCTCCCTACTCATACAAAATTGTGTTCGTTCTCTCTCTCTCTCAAAAAAAAAAAAAACCAAAATCCAAAAAACAACAAGAATATCAGAACAATCAAATCTAAACAAAAAATATCCAAATATGACCAAATCACTGAAACAAAACAAAAAACACTACAAATACACAGAGTTAGTTTTGTGTTGGCCAACTATTCTAGCCACAGGGCCTATTCTAGAGTGTGACTGATATTGCCCATTGTCATTCCATTGGAGAAAACTGACTTTCCATTTCATAGAAGTTATCAATTGCAAATAGTTTCTTAGTTGTGGGTGGGACTTTGCATCCACTTCCCTTTCTCCTATATTCACCACTACCCTAAAATCCACAAGGTCAGTACTTAACATTTGACTTCTTTGCTAATAGGCTATGTATTCTAATTAGTTATTATACCACTTATTGTTTCTGTTGGGATTCCAGAAAGCCTTGCAGGTCAATTACTCCAGACAGTTAGCAGTCATAACAAGACTTTACAGGAATTGTGTGTGGTAGGCATTTTATAATTGTCTATTGGTTCAGAACTATCTCACCTTCACAGATGCCTCATTTTGCCAAAGCATTGTTTTTTTCTTCCTAGCCAGATGCTCACTGATAGGTAAAATAAAGTATAATTCCTTGAAATCACTCATTTTGGCTATCTCCTTGCTATAACATAATTGTGCTGTGGAGAGATACCCAGAAACAAGGATATTTCCCAATATAGAGATAGTCATCTTGTTTAGTCCAAGCTATGTTTAGTCTTCTGCACAGAAATAGAATTGATGATTTTCCCACATCAGTAAGCATCAAACACTTGAATTATAAGACAGAGCTAGTAAATGTTAAGAAAGTAACTATAATTTCATTCATCACAGATATATGTAGACATAAGACAACCTCTTTCAAAATTATCCCTTCTCATAAACACTTGAAATGATGAGAGGTAAATTAGTTTTACATATGTTGCTTCAAAATCACATAGAATATTGTAATCATCTGGCTCATTTGGTTCAGTAGAAACATAAATCAGACAACTTCTACACATCTCATAGAGGTTTATATAAAAAGTCATTTGATATCTTAGTAAGTTTTTAAAAGCTATTAATTTTACATACAATCAAACACAGACACATCACACTTAAACATATTTATCTTCATCATTATTCTTTCCCTGTTCTCTGGCTCTATTGTAAAAGCAGCTTTTTAAAAATATATTACAGAATTTATTAGCAAAGTTTAGGTTGCTAATATTTTGCTTTCTGGTAAATATTAAGTGTAAAATATGAATTTCCTTCATCTATATATCTGTAAAAAACACATCTCCCAGACTAGACTTACAGTGCCAGAACTGGTTCTTTTTATATAGTGTGTATTGAATTTGTGAAGTTAGTAATATAATGCTAACTATGAAAATAATTTACTACGGTAATATCAAATACTAGATATGTAATATTAATGATCATTTGTGTGATAATCATACTTTCCATGTAGAACTAATATATGGTTATTTTTTACTAAAATAGTGCTTGTTTTTCCCCCACAGTTTCTTTGATTCTCTTCTGGTTATTTGATTACTACTACAAATTTATTAAATTTGATCATAAAATGGTGTCAATCAAGGTCAAATTACTACAACTTTAAATCTCATAGGAATTATATTTCATTTCTTTGTTGTGACCTTCATCTATTCTAAACCTAGTCAACTACTTTGCAAATATCAAACTCTTACTTTGGTGGTACCCTCCAGACTTCACTGTGTATGAGTTTTAGTCAAGAATTTAATGACCATGGATTACTTCCAAGTGATTTGGTATTGATGGACTGTGAAATCTCCATTTTAGGAAACATCAAAATAAAATTTGATATCTCACTAATGAAATAAGAAAGACAATTTGGCAAAGATTTTGTATGCTTCATACGAGCTCTATAATTTCTATAATTAACAAAGGTGTGGTAGGAATTATGTAAGTTTCTAGTAGCATGTAGTTGGCCTTGTAAATGTCTAATTATAATACAAGAATGCTTTTATGCTCTTAAATAAAATTTCAGTGATATTTTCTACATAATTAGTATGTGATAATATATGTTTAATTCATGAAGTTTATAATGTTCTGTCTAAGAAACAGTGTCTCCTAGTACCATGGTTCTGAAATTTTGGCATCATTGTGGAGCAATAAATCACATTAACTCTATAGAGCTGTTACATGCTCTTGAACTGTGATAAAAGTTATGAAAGTCAATTTTAGTGAATACATGTTAAAATGTATAAGAAACAGGGTATATGCAGACTTGTTCTATGTTCAGGATAATTTTCCCAACAGCACAACACAATTATCTGATACTTATATTTCAGGAAATCCATTAAGATAGTCAATAGCCCTTATGTTTATGCTGTAACAAAGCACTATGAGATAAATCAAGACCGACTATATATTCTCTTTTCTATAAAATGTTCCATATGGGTTGAAATTGTTTGTTCCAGACCACTTAACAAAGTTTGTGAAGTGAGGAAGATGACTGAGTAGTGCGTTTGGAAGCTTTGCAAAGTTTCAAGTTGGTTTTAAAATTGGTAGTGGTGGAGGTGGGGAGGGAAGCTGGCTGATACAAATTCCATATGTTCATAGTGTATTTAATCTATCATACAGTTCTCTAGTGGTCATAGAAATATACATTCATTTAGTATCAATTTTATATAAGCAGAAGAGGATTCTGAAAGCTATCATCTGCTTAAAATTTTGTCACCCACTCAGACAATGATATATAGGATCTATGTTATGATGGGTGACCTTTTTTTTGTAATTTTAAAATACTGTGGAAAGATGGGACACCAAAATGTTTATTCAAAATAATAATGTACAATAAAATACACTTAGAGAACATACCACAGATTTGTTTATGGAAATAATGCATATCAAAATACAATTGTTCTTCACACAGTTAGAGAAGGCCTAAAATCCACATTGAAGTAATAAGTGCCAAAATTGCTAAAGCAATCTCAAATTAAAAAACAAAACTGGAGCCATCACAATATCTGATTTTAAGATAATTACAAACCCATAGTAGCCAAAACATTATGACATGTGTGTAAAGAGAACACATATATAAATGGAACAATATGAAAATCAACAGCTGACCTACAATCTTTCTTCAATCTAGAAGAATTATGTGAAAGGTTGTACTTTGTCCTTCGACCACTCTGTCTTCTCACCTAGCAGATTAGTAAGTCAAATGAGAAAACATTTAAACATGCTTGCTGATATGATTTTTAACATAAATTCAATAAATATTTTATAAGGTGGCTGAAAAGATATTCTGTACTGAATGAAAAGAAATGAGCTAATGAATTCTGAAAATTCTTCCAAGTCTCAAATTCTAGATGACTTTTGTTTTTCCCCATCATTTTAATTCAGTTTTGGAACCAATAACCTTATTGAATCAACACTTTTCTCTTAGAACAAATTAAAAATAAATACCAAGTTCCAACTTTGGGAATCCAGATGCTTTACACAATCCCCATGATAGCAATGAAGCAAAGGTCTCTAGTAGATAGATAATAAGGAGAGAAATCAAAATACCACTCCAAAATTTAACCAATCATAAAATGGCAGATAAATTAATAAACACAATTCTGAAATCATAATCTTCAAAAAGCAAATGAAGACAGGTATATGGCTAAAGAATTTTAGTATGAATTTTAAAAAATAAAAGAGAGAAAAAAGGAATTGATAAATTTAAAAAGTTGTAGTAATACCCTCTGATCATTATTTTAAAACTATCCAAGTTGCCAATAAGGAAAGAGAAAAATACAACATAATTATATCTGCCATGATGATATAAAATGACATGATAATTAAACCCTCTAATTTTGGTTTAGTGCTGAACTCACAACAAATTATGAGGCAACTTGGAAAATCTTCCTGGAGCTATGCTTTCTGAAAAGGCCAGAAGGAGCATTAAATATAAGGCTAAACTTTTAGATTCTGTAGTCTTGTCACTAACTAAATGACTGACCATAACTTAATCACTTCCCTTTAGGATAATTCACTCTCTGCAATTGACAGTATGATTTTTAATTCCCGAAGCAGATGATGACTACAGTTTCTTCCACAGCTACCATTCTCTAATATGTCATTGTGTCTCTAATACAATGACAGGAAATATTGGAGCCGTTTATCACATACTTGACACATTTATGTTAATTTACTGTGCATTTGTGAGGTAGGAACTCTAATAATTGTCATTGTTTTATGCAACATATATATCTGAAAGCTCATAGATATGAGTTAAATTGTCCAATTTGTTAGCCAACAAAGACAACATCTGAACTTTAATACCTGTGCTAAAGTGATCACATTCTTTAGCACTTCACTGTCTTTTGCAGTTAATATGTGCAGCTAGTGTAAATTTCAATATGGATTGACCTCTCAGGAATGTTTCATTATATTTTCTTCTACTTTTAAATCTCCATCAATCTTCACAATCCTTCAATGGCTTTGGTATCATAACTTGCAGCACTGGATATTTTTTGTCTAAAGTAGTGTGCTGGGATATTTACATTAATTTATTTATTTTTCACACAGCCTTATGGAATTGGGACTACTATTATTCCACTTCTAAATATGGGAAATAAAAGTATAGCATTTGGTAATCTAGTTGTGCTCACACAGATGGAGACTGATAATAAATGCAAACCTAGTTTCTTCTGACTTCAAATAACAGCCTTCTTCTGTTTTCTGATTTTATGTTTGTAGACCTAGTGTCAAGCCACATAAAGATTAACTTCTTCAAATAAAATACATACACACATACAGATACACACACACACACACACACACACACACACACACACACACACACACCCCTCAATTATCCGTGTCACTATTTAGAGGATGTCAAGATGCTTGAAATTATGAAACATCTGGCACTGAAGCTGACAATAAATGAGGAAAGATGAGAAAGAGACACAGTTTTGGATCACTGAGAGCGTATGTGTTGCTCCCATACCACTATATATTTTTTAATTTGGTCTACTGCTTTTCAATGTCTAAAGCTACAGAACAGTTGGTGAATATTTACCTAAGTTCAGGTTGTCATGAAGAATTAATAATTTCTGGCAGCAACTGTCATTTGGAGTCAGCTTTAGTTCCCCCTTAGTGTAGGGACCTAGCACATCAAAAACTTGGGAAACATAGACAAAATAAGTAAATGGAAATATTAAATACTTTCATGTTATATTGAGAACAATAATGTCTTAGTAAGAAATGAGACAGAAAAGTCCATCAAATTTTCTCTAAAAGAACTACATATTCTTAAAATGAGGTCAAATTTCTAAGACTTTCCCTCTGAGATAAATTTATCTACTCTAGACAGAAGAGAAGCACTGAAGGCTGCATTCAATGAATTTTGGTTAATTGAATCCTATTTTCTGACAGATATCTATATACAACTAATTATTAGTTTATCTTAAGCTGACAGGAAATATATATTTACATATGTATGTGAATTGTCTGCTAATTAAATAAAAAATAAATTATATTTTAAAGAAGCAGTTAGGTTTTTCTTACAGAATGTGACCAACCTATAAACACTCACTTGCGTTTCTCTGCCACAAAAGGGAAAATAATTCCTGTTTCTTTGCCTCAAATGTGGTTTTCAGAGTCTGGCACTGTAAAGGCATGCACAATATCGCTTAAGGAGAAATGAACAAAATTCACCTTCAAAACTATAAGAATGCTAATTTTTATTATGACTGTTTTATTATTGCTGTGTAGCTCATAGTTACATCTGACAACATGGTATACTTTTCAAATGTATTTTATCACATTTTCATTTGAGAATTTCATGCATGCATATAATAAGTTCTGACCAAGTCTACCTCCATTCTCTCCCTTCTAATTCCTCCCATATACCCCTAACTATTTTTACTCTGAACTTCATGTGATGTATCACTTTTTAAAATTCCTCTGAGTCTACTTAGTGCTGCATATGCATGCAGAGATATATGACTATTTACTGGAGCATGGATAACCTCTCATGGCTGCACCGCTAAAGAAAATTGATTCTCTGTCCCTCAGCAGCCATTACTTGCTAGTTCCTCAGCTATGGATGGGACTTCATGAGCCTCTCCATCATATATTGGGATTTCTTGTGATTTGATTTTGTTTGAGTCTTGTGAATACAGCCACAGTTGCCATAAGTTCATGTGTGCATGTAAAATGGTGCTTTCACGGCCAGCAAATACTGTTTTGCTGCACATGTCTACTCCCTGCAGCTCTTTCAGTGTTTCTACCCCTTAATCCTTGAAGATTCCTGAACCTCCTCAAGGAGTGAGTGTGACATAGATGGCTCATTTAGAGTTAAGAACTCCACAGACTCTCATTTTCTGATCATTGACCAGTCTAGAGTGTCTGTTTTAATCACCTTCTACTACAAAAGAAGCTTTTCTGATGGGGGTTTAGAGATGCACTAATCTATGGTATAAAGATAAGAACTTAAAGAGTAGTTCATTGCTATGTCCATTTGGCAGAATAACCTTTAACTTATCCAGCCACAGTTTTTGGCCCAGTTAACAGGATCAGTCTTGAGTTCTGTCTTCTGATGTGAGCTTTAAATCCAATCAGGAAGTGGTTGATTACAAATTATGTAATTTGTGCAACATATAGTCCTAGGGCAGTCCTTATTGTAGCTCTCAGGGTTCACAGCTGGATAAGACTGTTCATCATTTCTTTTTCTACAAAGAGTATACATGAATCCTTCTAGCACTGTGAAAGCTTACCAATAGTGATGAGGCTTCCAGCTTGGCACCAGTTTGATTTCTCTATGTCCAGTGACTAAAGTATGTTATGTCTTCAGTAATAGGATATTATCATCAAGTTCTGAAGGGTAAATGAGAGCAGTGGCATTAGAATTTTATGTTTGGAGAGTTTTCCAAGTACTCTGTTGTGTTTACAAGTCACAATTTAAAAAAAAATGCTTGCTTTTGCTTCTCTGTTTCAGGGAACTGGAGCTTGGTTCCTGGTACCATTTTGTGTGACTCAAAACTTCATATAAATCCAGGTCCAAGAGATGTGACACCATCTTCTGGATTCAGTGAGCACCTGAACACCCATGTACATACACACACACATACATGGATACATTGTATAAAAATTCTGGGGCTAGAGAGATAGCTCAGTGGTAAAGAATATTGGCTCTTCTTCTGGAGGACCTGGGTTTGGTTCCCAGCATTCATACAGTGCCTAACAAATGTCTGTAAATCCTGTGACAGGGGAATCCAGCATAGATTCAGGCAAAATCTCTACTTACATAAAATAATAAAACAAATACATTTAATTTTGTTTTTGTTTTCAATAAAAGATCCCACGATCTAAGTTCTATCATGACAAAATTGTCTTAAAGAAACGTACATAGTGAATTTTTTCATCCTTTTTTCTCATTAGAAGGCTCTTATATGATATGAAGTAAGAAAAAATAGTTTTATGAAGATACACATCTACTGTTTGAATATACGACTGGCTGTACTTGAGCTTGCTGATCAGCTCTTGGGAGAAAGACAAACCAATTTAAGTCCATGACTGGATACTACCCTATAACTATTTTATATATTGAAAACTTAGTGGGATTTGTAGTCTCTTAAAGCTGAAAAAGACCTCTGAAAGTGGTTTGATTCTTTTTCTTTCATTTATAAAAGACAGTGAAGTCTGTAAAAGAAGCATGACTTATTCAAGGTCATACTGATGATTTGTGTTAGAACAAGAACTTAAATGAGCTTGACATTTTGTACACCAGAAATTTTGCTGGTAGACTGAATTTCAAACTACAGTTGAAATATCAAATACATGTAGATATTGGGAAGACATTCCAACCACAGAAACTTCTACATTGTTGGCTTTATTTTAAGAGCAATTCCGTGGGCCAGAGGGCACTGAGATTTATTCTGTATTGTGCTCAGGGAAAACGAATTAGGTAGCAGCAGAAGTGATTTAAGTGGTAGGTTTTCATTTCACAGTTGATCACAGCAAAGACAGAGACCATTTGGTGCCTTTTTCAATGTCTGCCAAAAGTTTCTTCGTGTCTTAAATACAGATTCTTTCGTTGATGCGCAGACAGAACTTAGCCCCCAAGGAAGCTTGTAGGATTGGTTGAATGCCAGAGCTGGTTTATTTCTCTGGTGAATTTTAACTGTTCTCATACTTTTAAATATCATTAGATTTCATTTCTTTTCTAATATCAGTTTATCCCTAAAGAATAAATTGTTGTACTTGGGTCTTATTTAATTTCACTCTTATACTCTTTATAACCGTTTTTACTCTTTGGTATTTAAATACTTAATTCCTAAATACAAATTTTGGAAATAAATTTAAAATTGCCTGGAATTATTGAATTGAGAAAGTTTCTAGGTTGGAGAGAATAACTGAAAAATGGCATTATGAAAAAGAATTGCCTTTATTATTCCATCTCCTTTAACAGTAAACATTAAAACATCAATAAAAAGTAAGCCTGCACAAAATGTTTATTGAAGTCTTAGTCCTCATGTCTCTTCTCTTCAGTTCCTCCTCTCTCTTCTCTTACTCCTCCAGAAAACACAACAAATAGGTACAAATTGAAAGAATGCTGGTACAAAGAGGAAATCATGAAGAAATACAATAACAGACACAAAACAAAAAGCCATTCACATAGAGTATCACCTATTAGACACTGAAGTTTTGTGACATGTCTTAGTAAGCACTGTTTACAGACTGAAAAATTTTCCAGATCCTTATAAAAAGTATCTCACAATTATGAATTTGAACCAAATGAATGACATGACAATTTAGCTCATGATTAAACAAAATCCTGTGCAGTACAGATTTTCCTTGAACCAAATCATATTAGATTACTTGTGGATTTGCTGAAATGACCTTCAAAGGACTTGAGATATCATGATATCTCTTTCCTTGCTCTCCCACTCTGTCCCTGTTCCAGCTTGACCCTCCCATTCCCTTATGTTCTCATCTCTCATCCTTTTCCCTCCATTACCCTCTGGATAGGCGAGACAGTTGTTTAGCTTAAACTGGTTAGGGGGCCCCAGACAGTGGGATCGGGATCCATCCCTGGTGCATGAGTGGGCTTTTTGGAACCCAGTGCATATTGTGGGACACCTTATGCAGCCTGGGTGCATTGGTGAGGGGCTTGGACCTGCCTCAACTGAATGTACCAGGCTCTGCTGAATCCCCATGGGAGACCTTGCCTTGGAGGAGGTGTGAATAGGGCATGGGTTGGCAGGGGCAGGGGTGGGGAGGAGGCTGGGGAGGCAGGACGAGGGAGGAGAGGGAGATCTGTGGTTGGTATGTAAAATGAATAGAAAGTTTCTTAATAATAAAAATTAAAAACAAAAAAACCCACCAAAAACCAAACAAACAAACAAAAAGACTTGAGATAATTCATAATTTCACAGTTAATTTTTAAATAAAACAAAAACATCTCAGAGTAGGAGTATGGAAAATAATCTACATAGTTCATTTCTGAGTTGGGCTTTAAACCTGATTAAAACTTCTATACTTCTATCATTAGCTCACACTATTATGAAATTAACAGGTCCATAGTAAGTGTTTATATTTACATGGTACATTTGGGCTCTCACCATCCTCATGCAGTAGTTTAATATCTATTTCTGAAACAGCTTAGGAGATATCAAGCATCCAGTAGTAAATATTTCCTATGCATTATGCAAATATAGACACTCATTTCACATCAAAGAAGGCATGGAACTGAGATCTAATGAAAAGTGAGAAACTGAGCTAAGCAAAGCCAAATGAAATTGTTTTGGTTTTGAACATCTAATAACAATGTCATCCAGTGTTAAAACTGTCAACATTCATTCTGTTTTGTATTGTAACATTTGGCTAAGTATATAGTGACATATATTTGCCAGTATAGACTTATGGATACTTATGCTTTGTCAAATATTGAAAGATAAAAAGAAAAACTCAGGTAGTAATCTAGATTGGTCATGACACACAATAGACCTTTTTTACAATAAATAACACAATGATGAAGATCAATGACAACAACCTGATTTTTTCTGAAGTGACTCGTAATGAAACTCTCTTTAATATGAGTTTTTTTAAAATGGCTTTATAATCTACTCATACCAATATTTTTAAACTTCCAAGGAAAAAGTCAATTTTCTTTAAGGGTGTGGCCACTGGTAAAGCACAAATTGGGCTTTATGGGTTTTAATAAAAGGTGACACAGAGTTGGGTGTGTAAGGAAGGGAGATAAATATGAGAGGAGTTGGGAGAAGGGCAGAGATATGACCAAATACATTCTATGAAATTCTCAAGGAAAAAATAAAAAATGAGGGGTAAAACAACCTTAAAGAACAGCTACTCATCAAAAACCTGTGATGTACTGTGGGGTTTTTAATGTTTGAAAGGAGAATTTTCAGGAAATTCCAGCTGCAAGATCAAGTGATTCAATGTGTTTCAGCAAAACAAAATAGAAAATCTAGATTTAAAGAGAGGTATTGATGCAATCGATGGCTACATTTTGTGTAGAAATGCAATCATACTACCCATTCAAGTGCTTCCTTCTAAACTGTCTGCATGTCTCTGCTTCTTGCAATTGTAAATTTGCATTTGCTGAATCTCAAATTAGTTTGTTTCTTTATTGCCTAACATGTTATAAGCACCCAACAAAATGTCTTAACCTAAAATGCAGTATGAGGATATTTTCAAATAATTTTTATGTTAAATAATTGGGGCTTCAGAAATTTAACTTCTGTGTGTGAGCCAAGTATGTTGATTAACTCATGTCTGCACCACAACAATTACAAATAACAATTCAAACAACTTATGAGAATGAACTAGCAAGTTCTTGAGAATTTTAAACACATGGGCATCAATAGTATGCTTCTGAACATGGGTAGAGCACTAACCTATTTGAATCCATTCCAATTAAGTTGCTGGTAAAACAAATTAAAACATTAAAACATTCATAATTATTGTATAATGGTATCCCTAAACTTCAAATAAGCAAGAATAAAGATAGCCTTTCATACTGACTTTGCAATTATTTAAATAATCCAAAATATTATATTTGCATTATAAATATATGAACCCAAAAGACTTGGTAGTAAATGGATGTGCATAAGGCAGTGAATACACATAGGAAAGGTTGATAGCCAGGGATAAATAGGATGTGAATCTCATTGCATCAGTATTGCTTAAGTCTAGTTACATGTAGCATATCTTATATATGCATATAATTTATTATATATGTATAATTATATATTTGTATATTTTACATATAGCTTAAATACAGGAAAGTTTTTCTTTCCTGTGTAAATAAAGTGCTAGAGGATGTTTTTAATGATCAAATAGCAATGCCATGATTATCAGAAAGACATTTTCCTGAGATAACGTGTTGCTTGGCTACTGTAACATGACCTTCATTCTTATGGTCCGAATTAGTTTCTAGGGTTCCGATAATCATCTCCAGGTTTTAAAGAGTAGGGTGATAGGGAAGAAACAGAAATTCATGTACCTCTCCCCTATTAAGAGACTCCTGAAATTTACAAGGCACTTCCAGTCACTCTTCAATGTTGGAAACAATCATATGCTACCTTCTAATGCCAGAAATATAGGAAAATGGTCTTTAAGAATGAACTCAAGGTTATGTTAATTTTAGTAAAAGAGGACAGTATATAATTGGTAGGTAACTAGTAATATCTAAAATGCCTTCTTGGGGGACAAGAGAAACATTAAAGGAAATTTTCCTCAAGCAGCAATCAATTAGTTATCTTGTATTCTTGACACATCAATGATTTTCATAGTTCAGCATCTTTAATTGATATTTACTGTTAGCTTTAACATTTTCCAGGATGTAGAAAATCACTATGCTTGTAGAAATCTGAATGTGTTTCGTTTGTACTCTATTTTATTCTATTCTGTCACCTGTTTTATAAATATATATATATATATATATATATATATATTTGTAACTGCTATGGTGCAGACATGAGTTAATCAACATACTTGGCTCACACACAGAAGTTAAATTTCTAAAGTCCTACTTATTTAACATAAAAACATAAAACATAACATATATATATATATGATGTGCTGACATCTTATCTTCTAATACTACTTTAAACCCTTTCTCAACAAATCATCCCACCTATCTCCCCAATGGAGAGCATAGCATCCACAAATAATATAGCTTATTTCCAAAATGGATTCTGGTAGACATTTCAATACACAAATTATTGTTTTATTTTCTAAGTGAGAGAACTGATCATCTCACCTAGAATAAGGATATATTTAGAAAAAAAATAGTGAGTGTGTAACACTGATGGCACTTTTACACAGCTGCCTTCTGCTTCTTTGTGTGCTTTTCCTCACCTCTCTTCTCTCCCTCAGCCACTTTCTCCAGGTTTCTGCATGGCTTGGCCTTTTCTGTTTATTGCTCAAAGAAGCAAGAACTGTTGAGTATGATACATGACATATTTGGAAAGGTAGTAAATATTTAATACATGATATGGTAAATAATGTATATAATTTAGCAAGAAACAATGTAAATATTTCATGGACTGCAGTGCAGCTGTTAAGTTGGAATTAAATCTGTGAGCCTAGAAAAAGGCTGTACTTCAACTTGTTTTTTTTTTTTTTTTCTGGTAAGAGTACTTGCTGCTCTAGCTTCTAATGTCCCCAGCTAAAGGAGAATGGTTGGCACTTAAGGAAAATAAAATATTAAAATGGCTCAAAAACATTAAAACTATTTAGAAAATATCCTCACAGTTATTCTGCACACAGTGCAATCCAATATTAATCATGATATTCATTATCCTTTTTATCTTATTCATATCACTTATTCATTCTCTTTATATGGTCAATGTCTTCAGCTTAAGATTTATCTTCCCTCAGTTTATTTTTGCCAACTATAATAGATCGGTCTATATATTGTCATCTTCTCATTTCCATTGTGTAAAGAAACACACTGCAGATACCCTCTGTACTTAACTTTTTCATTTAAGGGTAGGCAAAATGACCCATCTTGGAGAAATGCCTGCTATCAAGCCTGATGATATGACTTTGATCCCTGAATCCACATGGTAGAATGAGGGAACTGACCCCCCCCACACAAGTTATTTTCTGTCTTTTACATACATGCCGCCACATACTCACACATATCTATATTCACAATATAAATTGATGTAAAAAAATTAAATCCACTTAACAATACAGCTGGGAAGCCACCCATGTAACTTCATATATTCTTCATTCTTTTACACTATTCCCTAATACCCCATCAGAAGTAATGTACCATAAGTTATTCTACGATTCTAACAGGAATCATTCAAGATACTTAGAGTTAT